>NW_018252357.1:18906-38281 GCF_001263595.1 Phalaenopsis equestris
GGAAAGAGGAACCCCATTAAAAACAAAAGAAAATACATGAGGTCTTAGGGGTTTCTTCTTCCGTATTATAACTCCACGCCAAAATATAAAAAGGAAATCAAACCTAAAATTACAAGTATCCCAACAAAATATATACTAAAACAAAAAAGTATACACCAAAAAAAACTTGAAAAATTTGAGTTGCAAGGAACATGTGAGTTGTATAGCCAAAATTGCAACATGTACAGCATCATGAGTTTTCATCGAGAGGCCCAAATTATGAAGGTGAGTGCGGCTCGAGACCTGTAAAGAAGACCTATCCAGAAACATAAAATCAACCTGGTGATATAGCAAAAAGAGAGTAAGAATTAAAGAACGGGCCAAGTAGCTGCTGCAGAAAAAGTAAAAACTATGGTCTTCCTGATGCCAAAAGACCCATCCACAGAATCAAAGCCATAAAATAAAAGGATGATAGTTTCTGAAGCAGCCACCAACTGAAAGAGGAAGTAAAGCCTTTTAGATTGTGGAACCATGGGCCTCCAAACAATACCAAGCATAAGCAAATGGGCAATAAATATACCAATTCCAAACAATAAATTCATCCCTGCCAGCTAACAAGCAAAACAAAAATCCAACAAACCTCAATAAGGAGGCACCCTTAGATAAAACATGAGACCACATAATATAACCCGCAATAAGACAAAGAGATTTCCCAGTATCCAATGACAAAATCGAGCATCTCAAAAGGTGCCACTCAATACCATTAATTATGCAAGCAGTGACCAAGTGCAAGCTAAGCAAAACCCTCATTGAATTTCCAATATATGACTATAGAAAAGTATATAAAAAAATCTTAATTAAGTCAAGATGTGGCATCAGAAAGGTCTGAAGAACCATCCTAAAGTTTCCAACCCTTAAGCTCATAGAATAAATGCAGTGCATATATCTTAGATAGAGAAACCAATCTACCATATTCCAGCACCAACAAAATTCAGAAGACAAATGCCAAGCTTCGAGTAACTTCCATATATAGCAAAAAATAGAGCTTTGAGCAGAAAAATCATATATAAGAAGAATGATAGGAAACCGTAAAGCCCCAATATATATAAAGAGAATACCAATAAACAACGAGCTAGCCAAACCATCAACCATAAGTCTAACAACCACCACCTTGAGGACGTATGCCAGGGACATCAAACATATCACCATGAATAAGTCTATAAAGATGAGGTAGAGGAGTAACTCCAATAATAATACCAAAATTTCTTTTCTTAGCCAACCAATCTGCAGGGTAATTTCCCTCTCTAAGAATAAAAGAATATTGCGCAGTAATATGGGAAGTGACCATCAAATTATTGATCCTATTCAGCAGTGTGACAAGATTCCAGGGGTTTTTAATTTACCCATTAACATATGAAACAAAAATTGTGAATCCATTTCTAGGACAATATTTAGAAAGCCAAAAGAGATTTCCACATTTATAGCTGTCAATACAGCCATAGCTTCGGTTTCAAGAGAAGACAAAGCAATGCAGTGGGAAGCAAAATAAACAAGGCATAGCCCATTTAAGTCACGAAACAAGCCACCAATCCCAGCCTTATCACAAATAAAACTACCATCAATATTTACTTTGATCCAACTGTGGGAAGGTGGCATCCAATTAAAAAAAATTGGTCTCCTACCAAAACCAGGTTGAGGTAATGTATTTGTACCACCAGCAGCTTTAGCTGCTTTGATAAAATTAGCCACAATAAGAGAAACTGTATAGGTTGAAGTGTGAGGAGAATATTCAAACTTATGGCTAATTCTAGCCATCCAAATGAACCAAAGAACAACAATGGGAAATTAGGAGAGATTGTTTTGAGAGTACTCAGAGGGTTTCCAAATAATAATAATATTTTTGAGACACAAATTTGGAGGCCACCGAATGCCAAAAAAACACCCCAACCTATGTCAAACATCTTTAGCAAAAGAACAATCATAAAAAAGGTGAATGGATGATTCAGCCTCTTTCTTACAAATATAGCAATAGGATCAAATTTTCAAACCCTTCATTTTAAGGATAAAATCAAGAAGAAGGAAATTGTGAAACAATCTCCAAGGAAAGAAGGAGACAGAAGGGGAGAGAAATTTGTGCCAAATGTGCTTACTCCAAAACCACTAAGGATAGTTATTTAAATGAGAATATATCATTTTAGTGACGGAAACTCTAGATCAAAATTTTCACATCAGGACATCTTTATTAACAACATTAATTGGAATATTAGCAACATAGGGGGTCACCTCCCACATTAAAGACCACAATTTAGGAATGTTCCAGCTCCCATCAGCCCAGCAATCCAAAACAAGAAGCTAATCCTCAGAAGTAGCATGAGTTAAATTTGAGAATAGAGAAGTGCCCCAATGGTCATTCCAAAAAGAAATTTTCCCATCTCCCACATCCCAAAAAAAGAATTGAGAAGCAACCGTTCGAGCAAGTGTTATGGCCTTCCAGATTTTCAAGTAACCTTTCTTCCATATGACGTTAGAAGGGTGACTATATGTGTAGTATTTGTGATGTATATATTGGAACCATAAGGAATCTCTAACTTTGAATTTGTACCAAAGTTTGCACATATTAATGTCAATACTCTGCTGAAGTGTTTTAAACCCAAGGCCCCCAGAGGCACACAATTTACAACTCTTCTTCCAATTAGCCTAGATCTTAGAAGATCTGTTACCTCTCCAAAGAAACTTGTTAAAAAGAACCTCAAGAAATTTTTGGATGCTCTTTTTAATTTTAAGCACATGCATGGAATATAAAGCGAGACTACATAAAACACTCTTGAGAAGAGTGATCCTACCTCCATTAGATAAAAAATTATTTCTCCAATCATTGATTTTGCATCTAACTTTGTCCACAACATCATCCATTTGAGTTTGCTTCTTTCTCTCCCTTAGCAAGTTTACCCCAAGATATTTTAGAGGTAGCTTGGCAATTTTAAAACTAGTATAGTCAGAAGCACAAGAATCACTGTTATGATTACCTTTGTTACCAAAGTAAATAGAGCATTTATCCAAATTAATTTGAAGGCCAGAAGCATCTTGAAACTCTTTAAGAAGAGTCATAATAGCTTTGATAGAAGTCTTACTAGCATTAGAGAATAATATAGCATCGTCGACATAAGCAAGATGACTAATCACAATCCAAGATTTATGTGAGTACTGAACATGAGGGTGATTTATATGCAAATTGTTAACGAGACTTGAGAAATAATGAAAAGCAATGATAAAGATAGTAAGGGGTAGAACATCTCCTTGTTTGATTCCTCTAAGAGCCAAGAAATAGAAATATGATTAACCATTAACATCAACACTATAGTGATTATTAGCTAACCACCTTTTAATGAGCAAGCAAAAATCCCTTTGGAAACTTTTAGCTTGAAGAATGTTAAGAATGAAGTCCCAACTAGTAGTATCGAAAGCTTTTTTGATATCTAGTTTGAAAACCATATTACCCCCTCTACATTTCCTATCAAGGTCTTCAATCAATTCTTGAGCAAGTAAAATATTATCCGTAATTTCTCTTCCTTTTATAAAAGTTGATTGTTGAGGCGATATAAAGTGTGCCTGTTAACGCCAATCTTACTTAATACCTTCGAGATGACAGTGGTAAGAGAAATGGGGCAAAAGTTATCCTAAGTGATTTTGTCATTTCCTTTAGGGATAAGAACAATTAAAGCAGAGCTAAAATATTTAGCAGGATCAGTTCCCTGGAAGAAACTTTGTATAGCATTAATGACATCCTTCTTTATGATGTCTCAACAAGTAACATAAAAGGAAAAGAAGAAGCCGTCAGGTCCCGGGGACTTGTTCGAACTTACAGATTTGAAAGTAGAAAGAATCTCGCCTTCTTTAGGAACATTGGCTAAGGAGGGATTATTAATGTAATCAAATTCCTCAACAAATACATTAAAGTTAACCGGTTGCACCATAGGGGTGTGTTGACAAGGATCCATAAAATAGTGAATGACACTATTCCCAATTTCAACCAAATCAGTTAAAATTTGACCTTCGGCATTTTTTATTTTTAAATGCAATTCAAATTCCTGCTATGCTTAAGAGTGGCATGGAAATAATTTGTGTTTCTATCCCCAAGAGTTAAATGAAGGTCATTTGCTTTCTGCTGAAGTAAAGTTTCCTCCAAATTTATAGCTTCAAGAAGATTCAAGTGAGCATGGACTTTATACTCCACCATATTAGGGGTGCAGATATCAAGAGTCTCCAATTGATCAACAACTTTTTGAGCCTCCAAAACTTTAAAATGAACATTACCAAAAGTCTGGTAACTTCACTTCCAGAGATGAGCAACCAATTTTTTATGCAATTGCGAAAGTATAAACCATGGAGTACCACCACATTCATAATTCCAAATCTGTTTCACTGTACTTAAGAAAGTATCATGAGAAGCCCAAATGTTAAGAAATTTAAATCTAGATATAACAGGTTTCTCAAGAAAAGTAAGAGTGAGGAGAATAAGATTGTGATCAGAGGAAGTATAAGTTAAATGTTGAAGTTTGGAAATCAGAAAATAACTAAGAAAAGTAGAGTTATCCAAGAAACGATAAAGCCTTTGATGTTGAAAGCCCCTCCTCCACATGAAAGGAGATCCAGAGTAGCCAAGGTCAAAAAGATCTGCTCCTGCAATAGAATTACAAAACGATTAAGAAGGGAAAGGTAAACTCTGCCTCCACCTTTTTTCTCAGACCGTTTCATAATCATGTCTCGTCCCACAAAAAAAAATTTTAGAGATAGAATCACCCAAAATCTCAAGTTTCCTCCAAGGCAAATGTTTGTTAGGCAAAAGAGAGCTGGCATAGACAAACGTGCCCCACCCTTGATAATGCTCCATCTGAAAGTGAGTTAAAGCAAATTGCTCCTCATCCTCAATGATAGATAAAGTGATTTTTCATTTCTACAAAACACAAATTTTGTTATTTTTTTTGCAATGAGATTGAAATTCTGCATATTTATTCAAAATCTTGTGTCTATTGACATGAACAAGAGGCTCCAGAATGGTAAAAATAAAAACTTTATGAACCCTACAAAGATATTTAAGCCCATTAAGGGAGGAAGGGTCTGTCACTCCCCTAATATTTCAAACAAAAATATTAAACATTATGTCTTAAGCCAGCCCTCATAGAAGATCTAGAAGGGTTGCCTAATTGTTTTCCGTTAGAGTAATAAGTACCTTCCTGAATAATATTTCCGGCATTCAATTAGAAAGTTCATTATTTCTCTTTGATTTATTTTTAGCATGTTTCTGAATCTGCCATTCACGCTCCAAAGAATTTTGGGCATCTTGTAGAGGATCAAAAACAATTTCCCCATTGGAAGCAGCAATTGTTCATTAGGCTGCCCAAGGGCATCTTAAGGAAGAACCTGTGAAGTTCCTATTGAAACAGATGGGATCAAAATTTGCTCAATATGTTGCTCCTACCTTTCATCCATGTTATCCCTAATGGGATTAGAAAAGGTTTGTGTGCTCTGTGGAGTACAATTAATAGAAGAAACATGTGGAGAAGAATCAAAAGTATTAAGATTGTCCACATTTTCATTATGCCCTGCCTTTGTTTATCATTAATAGTAATAGGGGCCCCCATATTTGGTTCTGTAAAAATAGGCAAAGTCCTATCATCCTCCTTGTCATGCTCATTAGTAGCTTAGGGGTTAGGTGGTTCAGTATCCATGATAGGAGGAGAAGGTTTTTTGATAAAGGAAGCTTTAATTTGAGAGTTTAAATAATAACAATGAGAAATTTGATGTCCAAACATGAAACAATGAGTGAAATAAGGGGAATGCCTCTCTATTTCAATAGGTTTCCAATAACCCTGATGTTGAGAACCTATCCATATCTCAACACAAAAGCGCTGAGTGATATCCCTTTCCACTAAAACACACGCCTTAGAGGGTCTACTAATATTGAAAGTAGCACTATCCATTTTTAATGGTTTCCCGTAAGTAGCAGCAAGAGAAAAAAGAACTTTGTGTTTGAATAAATGTAGTTTCAGCCCAGGAAAACGTATTCAAACAGGAAAGATCGGTAATTCATCTTTCGGATCAAAGCTAACAGACTATTTAAGTATTTTCATAAAGCGATTTTTGAATTTCAAAGACCGCTTCGCAAATAGCATTGTATAATCTTCATCATTAGCTAATTGAGTCAATATGTTTCTGCCATCCAACACACCAACCTTCCACCATCCCTTTAATTTAAGCAAATCAAACTCTTTCCTGATGAGCTGTAAATTTGAAATCCCATAAGAAATTTTCCTACCTAAGACAATCGGAAAGAGGAGGCCAAGATATTCAATTCAAGTTCAGAGATGAACATAGCTAATTTACCATTTTTTTACCCAATTTTTTAACAAAATAATAATCCCCGCCAACATTTACTGATTCATGAAATCCTTGTGGGAACATCTAGGAAACCTGAGAGCCAGAAGACGAACCACCCCCCTCTAAAACTGCATCCACGAAGGACCGAGAGGTAGGCCACATAGCGTAAAACACGTCTCAAACATCCAAAAGCATAGAAGAAACAATCAAAAGGAATAGTCACCAAAAAGCCACAGCAGAAGCACCAAAATGAAACACCAATGAGAAACTGAAGTAGAAAAACCACCAAAACTGAAAGAAAACTACGGCAGGAAAAGGAACGTAGGAGAACAACTGCAGAGGAAGTAATAAGAAAGATCTCACCAGCAGAAGTGTAGGAGAACAACATCACCATCATCATCCAAGAATTGCCCCAAAATTGCCAACCCTACCAGTGGCCATCGGCCACTTTATATATATATATGAAAATAGTTCATTCTTAACAATTTAAATTTTATGTTAATTTTTAGAGAAAAAAATTATTAATTTTTTTTTCAATATATATGAATTAACACCATTGAACTACATAGATTTTGCAAATTACTTCTACTATATTTAGCTAATGGAAATCATCAATTTCAAGCATACAAGCATAATTCACGTATTTTAGCTATATTAAGCATGTTCACTATTAATTCCATAAAAAACACAACTTGCTTGCTTGAGCATAAACTTAAGCAAGCAAATTTGCATGGAAGACACAAATCTATGCATTAATATTTTTCATGGAAAAAAACATAAAATCACAAGCATGGACATTTAGCATGGAAACATACACTAACACATGGAAATTTAGCATTAAAGATAAAAGAATGGATATTTGGCAGGGTAACATACATTAATACATAAAATTTTAGCATGGAAGTCATCAAGCCATAAGCATGGATATTTGGCATGGAAACATACTTTAACAAATTCAAATTTAGCATGAAAGACATAAAGCCACAAATTCGTATATGTGGCATGGAAACATATACTACCACATGAAACGTTAGCATTGTAGATAGAAAGCCATATGAAGATTTTCAACTTGCATGGACCATTTTTGCCACAAAAACATATAATACCACATGAAAATTTAGCATGGAAGACATAAAGCCACATTAAGATTTTCTACTTGCATTGACCCTAAGTACATTCACATGATTTTTATGAAGACTAACATAATCCACATGGATTCACCTAAAATAAAACTAAGCCACATAAATTTTCTTGAAATATAACAATATCACATAAATTTTTAGAAAATAAATCTAAGCTACAATATTTTGAATAAATTAAACCTACACCACATAGATTTGTATGAAATAAACCTATAACACATTTATTTGCATGGAATAAACCTAAATCACATGGATTTTCATGACAAGAAATTTTACATGAAGGTTAGTCTTCTTTTCTTTAGAGAGATGAGGGCTTGTTTAGGATAAGGGTTAGGATAAGAGTGAGGTTTTTTATAATCTTGGTTTTGGATATTGGTGTAGTGAGAAGGAGAGTGTGCATATGAAGATTGGGAGAGAGAGTAAGGTAAGTGCTCAGAATAGAGTAAGGAGGATGAAGAGGTCATGAGGATTAGGTATTGGTCTTACTTAGGGTAAGGAGAAGAGGTATATTACATGGGAAGTAGTATTTTTTTGTAGGGTGAGGAAGAGAGGGAGAGGGAAAGGTGATTATATAAGATATAGAAAATTAAAAAAAAAAGGTGATGGAATTATAGCTAAATTAGGAAGGAGAAAATGTGATAGCATTATGGTTGGGTTCACGATGCTTTGGAAATGAAGGAAAAGATGAGAATTGGTTAGCTTTTAGCTAGACTAGGAAATGAAGGAGATTGTGAAGGCATTCGTGGATTTTTGCTAGGCTTGGAGAGGAAATAGATGGTGAGGGGTTTGGATGTCTTTCAACTATAATGGAAAGGGAAAGCATGTGGTGTTAAATTAGTTATGTGTTAAGGTAGGATAATGTTTATATGTATAGTTTTTGGTAGGGTTATGAAATGAGATGGTTATGGCAAGGAAAAGGCTCTTGTATGGTGACAAATGGGAAGAGATGGGAATAAGATCTTAAATATGTGTGGAAAATAGTGACAAAGATGGATAGTCCTGGGATGGTAAGAAATGGAAAGAAAAGGGGAAAAGGGCTTGGACCTAAGTATGCAATAGGAAGGAAGAGGGAGAAAGGCTTGGGTATGGTGAGGAATGGGATGAAAAGGGGATAGGGGCTTTGGTTTGAGAGGGAAACTGGAAGGAAATGAGGGATCCATTACAATTTTCTAGTCTACATCATGTAAAACTTTATTGAAATGAAACTACATGGAGTGTTATACCATTGCTTGGATTGTTGCCTTGGTTCTTGCTTGGAAGTGAGGGGATCTCTTTCTCATTGGAATAGAGAGAAGGCTCTCAGCTTTTGGAGGAGAAGTGGACAGGAAAGGAGGAAGAAAGGGATCAAGTTTGAGAGGAGAATATGAAGGGGGAGTCTTAGATAGGAAAGCAAAGGAGGAGAGATGGTTTTGGGTAAGAGAAAAAAAAATAGGAAGGGAGAATGTCTATTTCAATGGGACGAGGGATTCAAATTGGGCAAAATTTGGATTGAAGAGAGAAGAAAAGAAAGGAAAATTTTTAAATTTTTGACGAAAGGAAAATTAGAATTGAGGGTGATTATGGTGGTTATGGACGTGATGGAAAGTATACAACATTTAAAAGAGAATATATAAAGATTCTAGTGGAGCAATTTGTACTTGATGAAATGACTTCTAACTCATGATATTTCAATTTGAAGTGGTTCAGTTCTTATGATTGGTTGAGGGTGGTTATGGAAAATATTTGACCTTAGATCATTTGGCATAGAAAAATAAAAGGAATTTAGTTGTGCAATTAGTTTTGGTCAAAGTAGGCCCAATATCCAGATATTTTAGGTTATAGTGTGGACCTAACCATGTTGGAGAAAAATTTTGCTAAATTTTGTGTTAGATTTTTTAGTGGGTTTTGATGGTTTAATTATATTCAACTCATATTCACCTTAATTGAGGTTTAATTTTGATCTAAACTTATTTTGAGTGGATTATTAGGATTATTCCTTTTTATTATCGAAATTATCATCCAAAAGTTTCTAGGCTTGAAGGGTCCCAAATTGAGATCGATATGATCACAAAGTAATTCATTGGAAAGATTTTAATGATATAAAGACATGCAAGTAGACTATTATTAAAAATAATGATTCATTAAAAAAATTTTATATCAATCAATTTTTCGTTCATAAAAACCCAAAATACCAAAATTTTATGTAAAAAATGCACTCAATGATTACCAAAATAGTTTTCTTGCAACTCATATGTCATCATAAACTTCATGTAACTTGGAAAATGAAGCATTAATTACGGGATTAGTCTATAGAGAAAAAATTAATTTTGAAGTGTGTGGAGCACTCTTCATTCAAGAAAACCTAAAATGAAAATTCTTACATTAAAATTATATCACATAATCATCAAAAATATTTGAATGATTTTTATATATGATAATAAACATCATACAACTTTTATAATGAAGTTTCAAGTTTTATGATGATTTATAAGGAAAATGATAATTTCAGTGAATATATTGGCTTAAGTTGATTTTTTTGATAAATTTTTAGATTTAAATGAAGCTAGTTATATTTTATTCTCATTTTATTTGTTTGGATTTAATTTTTGTTTTTTAGATTTTAAATTAGAGTTTAGCTCATGTTTTAGCTCAAGTATAGTTCAAATTATAGCTTATTTAAGTTTAATTAAGTCATTAAGAGACTCTGGGAGGGAGGTGTTATGTCTCAATGAGACTAGATATAAGCTTAGGAATGGTTGACTGAAAAATGAAGTCAACAGTGGTTGGAACCTAGGTGATTCCTTCAAGTACCCTTTTCTCCACTAAGCTTAAGATCAGTGCTTTAGTGTTGTCTTCACAACATTGTATAGTTGTTCCTCAGGTTCAGGAATCACATTTGTGTGCTTGTGCTTGTCTTACATATATGTTCATAAAATTGTCTTATGTTATTTGACTTGTCTATAATCATCTGTTTACATTTTAACATACGGCTTAATGTCTAAATTTTGCTTGTTTGATGTATTTATTGCATTTTCACATTACACTTTCATTACATATCAAACCTTGCATTTATTTCTTTGTGGGGTCATTTCCTAAGGCACTAAATTATTGTATATCATGCATTTTAAATTCAGTGATATGGTCAAAATGGATTCTTGGAGCGATTCTTGGAGAGACTAAGTGACGGGTGTTTTTAAACTTAGATTGAGGGGGTTTACTAGTGTTCATCAGATTGATGACTTCTCCTAATTGAGTGTTTGTGCCTTTGTATAGGGATATTATTTCAGGCAGTGCTAATGATTTACCGAATGTGTTATTTCCTACTTTTTTCAAGGATCTTCTTGAGGAAAGTGATTCAAATGGGTTTCTAAAAAAGGTGTCGAAAAAGAATGGTAAACCAGCACTTATACTTCAAGGACAAGATACTAATCACCTTATTGAACATATGAAATTTACTCTGGTTGGTAAATTTGCCTTTGCTCATCCTGGTGTGGAGGTAATTCACAAGTTTTTTTTAGAGTTAAAACTTACTGGTAAATGGAGTTTAGGATTAATTGATGAGCATAATTTGATGATCAAATTACAACAAGAAGATGATTATATTGTTTTATTATTTAGGAAATTTCTTTTGATTGATAGATGTTATATGAAGTTTCTTAAATGAACACCGACTTTCAATCCTTCAGAAGAGCCTCCTATTATTCTGGTATGGATTATGTTTGCTATGCTTAAGTTACACTTATTTAATACTCAAATTTTTTATTTATTAGGCTCCATTTTTTGTCACCCTTTAAAGATGGAAAGCGTTACTCTTCACTATACCAGACCGTCGTTCGCTCGAATTCTTGTTGAAAGCGATATTAGAGCTCATTTTCCAGAATCTGTTTGAATTGGAGAAGAAAATTATGGATATTTGCAATCAGTCGAGATAGAATTTGTGCCACATTAATGTACCAAGTGCAAAATGTTTGGTCATAATCTTACTTCTTGTTTTATTGTTTATCCTGAATTGAAGTTGAATAATAAAAGTGGTGTTGATGGGCTAAAGAAGTGGTTTCTTAATGATACGTCTATGATTCATAGTAAAGATAATTCTGATGAACAAATTCTGGATGAGGATATGGGCCTTATTAACCCTCCTCTTAATAATTCCACTCCTCTTATTCTTGAGGATAGGAATAAAATAGTTCATGTAGCTAATCAGATTGAATCGGTTCTCCACATGTTATTGCTATGGGTAAGGACAGTTTGGTGCAAACTTTTGTAGTATCTAATGAGGAATTACTTCATGGGAATAACCTGAGAGATATTACTAAAGATTTGATTATTGACGAATCTCTAGTTCTGACTCGGTTGGAACTTAAGGAAGATTGATTAATTCAAAAATCTTAAAAAAAAATGAAATTAAGAAAATGCAGAGAACTTAGTTATGGTAACCCTGAGGCTCTTTGCAATTTACAGTTGGGTAAGGACTCTGATGATGTGGTTTCTTTCTCTAGGCTTACTAGAGGATAAGCTATACTTGATGATGTTTAATGCTCTTATATGGAATATTAGAGGCATGGCTAAATCTTGTGCCTCTTTGAGATTAAAATGCTTGGTTTGTCCTTATAAGTTACAGATTTTTGGTATCTTAGAGTCATTGGTTGATGTTAAGAATAATGATAAATTTATGAGGAACTTTGGGACCTTCTTTGTTGGCCAATCGTAATAATAAGTTTTGGTTGTTTTAGAAGGATTTTCTGAAGATGGATAATCTTATTAATCAAAATCAGATGTTGCATGCTCATTTTCATAATAATAATGATTTTTTTCTATTATTTGTTATTTATGCAGGTTGCTCCAAGCAGGCTAGGAGGAAGCTTTGGAATATGTTTCTTACACGTAATCCTAATAATGAACTATAGATTATGGGCAGGGACTTTAATATGATTTTTGTTTTTAGGATAAGAAAGGTGGTTATGCTCCTAATCTAAATCTGATTTCACTTTTTAATAATGTTATTATGGATGTTGGTTTATTTGATATAGGTTTTGGAGGAAATCCATATACTTGCCATGTAGGTAGTAGTTTTGAGAAACTTGATTAATATTTAGCTAAAGCTAATTGGGCTAATATGGTGGTTCATTATGAGGTTGTTCATTTGGCTATTACTGCTTCTGATCATGCCCCTATTCTTCTCAAAACAAAAGATTTTTTAAATAGTATTCCCTATCAATTTTATTTTTTTCAATATGTGGATGATGCATGATAACTACATGCAATTTCTTAAGAATAACCAGATTTGCTCTACTGAAGGCAACTCTGGGTACAAGCTTTGGTAGTTACAAAAGAATTTGGCCAAACATCTCAAAATTTGGAATTGGGATGTGTTTGGAAAGATTAATAGAGATATAGATGATCTTGAGTTAAGGTTAAAGCTCTTGAAGTGGATTATACCAATCATTTGATTGATTGGTATGTTCTATTTGATGGGCAACAGGAGCTTAACAATGCTATTATAATTGAGGAAAGTTTTATTTCTCAAAAAGTTGCTACTATTAATTTTATTAAAGGTGACCAGAATCTTCCTTCTTTCATGCTTGTATTAAATCTAGAAGTAGGAATAATATGATTGCGAGGATTTAATCTATTGATGGTGGGGTTTTAACTACTCATAGTAACATTGCTGATGATGGAATTAAATACTTCTCTAATGTCTTTAAAAGTGATGAGAGTTCTTTGTCCAATATTAATATGTATATGTATAGCTCTTCTACCTTTATAATGTTTTGAGTCTGACTGGTGTTCCAAGTGCTGCAAATATTAATGAAGTACTTGATAGTATGGTTGATATGAAAGTTGCAGGAGCAGGTGGTTTTACAGTTGACTTCTATAAGAAGGGTTGGGAGTTTATTCAAGGATATCTAGTTATGACTATTTAGGACTTCATCAGAGGTGTGGACCTACCTAAATACTTCAAAACTTCTACTATTGTATTAATTCATAAGGTGTGTAATGCTTCTTCTTGGGAAGCTTTTTGGATGGTCAGTTTGAATACAATGGTTTCTAAGATTATTTCTAAGATAATGGTAAAAAGGTTTCATCCTTTCTTAAATAACATAATTTCCTCTAATCAATCAACTTTTATTAAAGATAAAAATATTTGTGACAAAGCGCTCACAGTGCGCGAACTTCTCAAGGATTTTAATAAGAAGTATAGAGAAGGTAATGCGATCTCCAAATTAGATATTAAGAAAGCCTTTGATTCTATAAGGTGGGAATTCATTTTGGATGTGTTGAAGGCCATTGGCTTCTTAAATGAGTTATGTTCTATCGTTCAACAAATTTTGAGTCACAACTATTATTCTTTATTAATCAAGGGGCATAAATGTGGGTTCTTTTAATCCAATGAATGAATTCAACAAGGAGATCCTCTTTTTCCATATCTTTTCTTTTAATCCACTATGGGTTATAGGAGTTTTGTTGATTCCATTAAAGTCAATTATATGAAATTTTGGTTTTGTTTTTGTAAGAACAGCTCCTTGTGGGCTGAGTTAATGCATGTTAAGTACTATTTTGATAGCCATCCTTTATCAATCACTCATTCCAAGATAGATTCTTTTATTTGGAAAGAAATTCTAAAGGTGGCTAGGAATACTGAGAGTCTTATTTGTTAGGATGTTGGTTCTGGTTAGTGCTCCTTCTAGTTTGATGATCGTTTGGGGAATCGTGCCCTTATAGGACATTATGGTTGTCCCTATGACATATGTATCAAGCTTCAGGATTTTTGGGCTAATGATGCTTGGTTGTTTGATAAGCTGGCTCAATTAGTTTATATAAATGATGCTAAATTTATCTCTTCCTTGCTTATTTCTACTTCTAGTAATTTGTCTGATGTTCCTATTGTTAATAGGAGGATTGGTGATTTAATTTCTAAATTCCTTGCTAATTCTTTTCAAAATTTTCATGGCTTGAATCTTGAATGGATTTGGAATCCTTTGTTAAAACCTTTTATGTCTTTTTTTTTATTTGGAGGATTTTCAGTAACATCATTCCTACAGACGATATTCTTAAGTTGAAAGTTTTGTGATTACATTCTTATTACAGTATTTATAGGAATAAGGAGGAGTCTATTGATCACATTTTTGTCAACTGTAGCTTTATAGTTGAAGTTTGGTATAAGGTTACCGAAAGGCTACATAGTTTTAGGATGTCAACTTCTTATTACTCTATTTCTTATATGTTTGTTGCTTGGAGAAAATTAAAGAAAACATTTTTCAGTAATGTTCCTGCTATTCTTATGTGGTTTATTTAGATTTTTTTTTGGAAAAATGCTCTATTTAGAAATGTATCTCCTAATGTTTCTAATATTGTAGGGCTACTCTTCGGATATCTAAGTAAAATCCTTACAATTAGGAAATGGAAAGGAGATAATGCTAAGAATTTGGCCATGAGATTTCAAAAGGATCTTATGCCTGTTATGTTAAGGGAATGTTTGACTAAGGTTGGATGGAATAAACCTAGTGCACCTTATTTTAAAATAAATACAGATGGTTGTTGTAAAGCTAATTCTGCTAGTATTGGTGGAGGTTATCATGATTTTTATAGCTCAATTGTTTGTTGGTTTGTTGCAGAGGTTGTGTTGTCTTCTCCCTTAGTTGGAGAGGCAGATGTGGCTATCTTCGGTCTTATGTTGGCAAGGAAATTACGACTAATTAATCGGTTGATTCACTGATTCTCTGAAAATGTTGCATGTTAACTATGGAACTGCATTGGAACATTTTTTACATTTGAAGAGGATTGAGGCTTTAGAAGTTGGTTTGAATGTGATATGGCCTCATGTTCTGCATGGAGGTAATTTAGTGGCTCATTGGGTAGCTAAATGTGGCTTAAATTTGTCTTCTACAAAGGTTATTTATCAATTTCATGATGAACTGGTGGTCTGATCTATGAATGGATTGATGTAACTGTATAATTTGTGTCCTTACTGTTGTAGTGTTTCGGTGTGTGAGTTGTATTTTACTTTTTTTTGGATAGAGGTCCTAATTTTCTTTTCTTTTTGGTGATTGTAGAGTGTGTGTGTTTGGACCTCTTTCCCGGTCTTGTAAATTTTTATTGTTAAACAAAATGAGAGCCAAATAATGCTCTTTCTAAAAAAAATGCATTTTAAATTCAGTTTGTGGTTTTCTTTTTTAAGTAAACTACACTCCTTCTCATTGTGGTCTAAGTTCATAGGTGAGCAATTTCACAGTCAGACTTCAGTTGACCCTAGTTATGACTTTTGGTTGTAATAAAAAAATGTACATCAATCGAATAGGTAAATTGATGGCCTTAGCCTCAAAATTTCCACTCTATCCCTTCATAAAAAATCTTCAAAACATCTCCCTTAATCATGTGAACCATTCAATTTGAACTTAGCCCAAGGCTAGCCAAACCTAGACCCATGTCTATCCCAACATACCCAAATTGGCCAAATCTAAAAAAATCCCTTAAATTGACCTACCAATTGAACTCAAAATCACTTCAACCCTTCACCAAAAATCTTCATAAAAATCATCTACACAATGTTGATCAATCAATTCGGTGAATTGACATGGCTAAACTAGCCCAAACCCAAACTTTGATCACTTGAACCCACATTGAACCTATGCATTAAAGATGGCCTAACTACCCTAAAGTTATCAAATTAACTGCACCTCAGCCATTGGTTAGACCCTACGACTGAGCCAAAACCCATCTAACCACCTAAACTAAGCCATGAACCAAAAGCCCCCCAAATTAAGGGATTTTATTCCCAAAAATGTACATGCTTAAGATACCCTTACCAAAACGAAGCCTAAAATCATTAAATTGTTGTGACATATTCCCCTGGGTTCCATGAGCTCCTAGCCGCCTCCTACCTAGAGGCCACATCATCCAAATTAAAGGTTAGAGCCTCTTTGCCCTCCTTCTAGGCAGCACATTTCACCCCCCATATGGCCATGGCAGCAAGCCTAAGGCCATTTTTATAAAATGGTCCCCTCCATGGCCATAGAGGGAAAGCTGAAAATTACTCTAAGAGACTTCCCCAAATTGATCCCAAAGCCTCTTTGAGACCTCCTCAGTGTAGCCCAACCATCACATTGCCCTGAATCCCCTTGCCGGAGCCCAATTTTTGAGCTCAAAACCTTGCCGGAGACAAGACAAAACTCTCCACACCTCCATAGTCCACTAAACTCTAACTAAACACACACACACGTTCACAACAGTGAAAGGAGCTAAAGCCCCATCAAATTACCCTCTCACAGAGCCTCTATCATAGCTCTAGACCAACACCCAAATCCGGCCATGATCGAAATCATATCTAGGCCTCACACCAAGACCAAAGACTCAATTCCAAGCCTCTTTGGATCACAACGAACGTGCCAAGGCCCTCTGATTGAAGCTTCACTTCTTAGCCCAAAGGTATAAAACTTATCTCCCTCCAGAGCCTATTTTGATTCTCCATTTAATTAGGCTTAATTTAATTACATGATTACCATATGGATGTGTTGGTCTCACTTAGACGAGTCCATAGAATCAAACTCGAAGTGATTTGATTGAGTCTAGGCTAAGATCTTAAGGTTTTAGTGTGGAAGGTCACGGGATCGCTCTATCGGGGATGATGACGTGGAGCTGTTTGATCAAGCATGTATCGAATGGACGGAGGAGATCAAGCCATGCAGCACTTTGGAACATAAACTGCGGGCCGAGTCAGCAGCAACGTGGATGGTGGCGTCCAACCAGAGTGCGCCACGCATTCCTTCGGAGTTGCCTAGGATCTAGTCAGCACGCGTTGTTTAAATAGATAAATAAGGATTTTTCCTATTTATTTAAATACCTCTAACTTAAAAAATTCATATCTTGGTGTGGAAAAATCACAAAAATAAAATAAAAATACATTCTTGCTCAGTAAACAGAGGAGAATAATGTGGAAATAATTTTAAGTCCATGCGATGCATATTTTATTTTTAATTAATTAAATACTAATTTGAATCTTTTGATTCTCTATGCATGTAGACTTATCACCATAGCTTGAATTTTTGTCATGTTGTAGCCTCTATTAAGGGGAACATTCTCTGATTTTTCCAAAGTCAAAGGAGGTCTCTAGACAGAGGTTCACATTTTTCAAGTTTATGTGCATTATTTGCTTGAAATAATCATGAAAATTAGCATGTTGCTTAGAAAAATCCAAGAAAATCTTGGAAGGTTTACTATGATCAGAGAACCTTTGAAAAAATTTCACATTAGCCAAGTCATTCAAAATACACCTGATTTTTACAAACCCTAAATCACTAAGATAATTAATTTTGAAAAATACAAACAACAAAATGGCTTAATTTTTTATCTCCATGATTATTTAAGATTCAAAGAAATCACCATAAAAATTTTAAAGTATTTTGAGTCCATTTGATAACTTAAATTGATTTTTAAAGTTAAATAACATTTTTGGCAATTAAATGATTTTTAAAAATTAAAATATAACTCAAAAAATTATGAAACTTCGTTTTTTGAGTTCTCTTTGATCAGAGATATTTTATAAAAATAAAATATTATTTAAAATAAAAACTTAATTTTTGGCCTATTTTAAGTATTTAAATAATTAAAAATTCATAAAAATCATAAAAATAATAAAACTCATAGAAATATAAGAACAATTAGAATATTTTTCCTGATTATTTAAAATAAATATAGTGAATTTTAAAGCTAAAAAATAATTTGTAAAGGTTAAAATGGGTTTTCACTAAGAATAATTCCAATAAATCAATTAAAATCCAGAAAATAATAAATTTTCAGAAAAATATAAAATCTTCTCGTCTAAGTTCTCTAACCTTAGAAGGACTTTTCAAAAATACAAAACTTAATTTTCCTAATTTGAAATATTTTATATTTAATAATTACCCCAGAACTTAAAATATGTCTTAAAATTCAAATAAAATTCAAAAAATCAAGAAATTTTGTCCAAAGGCTTTTTTGTTCTAGGTTTATCTCCAGTAAAAATTTCAAGAAATTAGGATTTATCTTAATCAAGTTAACAATTTTCTTTGGAAAATCCTATTTTTACATGAAAATAAATATATAAATTAAATTAAATTTTGAAAAATCATATTTTCTCCTCTGATGTCTTAATTGACCCATGAATGAGGTAGGATAAAAATTTCAAAGTCATTTGAATTGAATTTGACAAATTATGAAGTGTTAGAGCCTTAGGGGCAAATGTGTAATTTTGGAAACCTTGCCCTAGGGGCTAATTGGTTGAAACAACCTCACTTTCCTTTGAAAATATAAGTTAATAAATTTCTAAATTATTAAAATCTGGAAGTTTATTAAAATAAAATGAACCTAGGGCTTAGGGGTATGACTTTTGAAGTCAATAACTAATCAATTTAATACCCCTATTTTGATTTTCAAATAAAATTAAAATCATGAATTATGACCAATTAAAGCTTAATCTCTTCAAAACTAATTAAGACACTCTCCTAGGTCTTAAGGGCTTAGTAGTGACTTAGACTAAATCAAGTTTCATTTAAATAAGGATTAGAAAAGTAAACATCAATGAAAATTAAAACATCTTTCAAACACTACAAGCCCAATTCTAACAAAAGTTTGATGAAGTGTTCCAATAACACTAACTTGCCTCTTTAAGAGTCTTCACCCACATAATTTTCAAAATTAAATTACAGATGATAATTAGCTCACTCTTAGAGGTAATCGATACATCAATGTTCATTGAGCATTAGGTTGTTTTATAGAATGAATTATTAAGCAACACAATAAGTTTAAAAGAACTCGGGATCTTCCACCAGGCAGCGAGAGAGTAGCACAGACCTGCTTCTTTCTCTAGATCTGTTGGATACCTCAGAGAACTACTAAACTTAATATATTTTGCTTGGCAA
>NW_018252357.1:39684-45661 GCF_001263595.1 Phalaenopsis equestris
TGACGACTCCGCTGGGGACAAGCTTTTCTCTCCATACAAATCAAGAAATATTATCTTCACACCATTAGTAATATGTTCATGTCCCTCTTGGACCAAATTACCCTTCTTCTGTTGGCATACTTTACCCATTTCTGTCTTGAGAAAGTACAATTAACTCTTTGGACTTCAGGACTAGCTGTTCAACTATCATTAAAGAGAGGGGTTCAGGGCCATTAAGAACTATTTGAATTTTCATGTGGGGTCAGGCCCTCAATAGGTGTGTCGGTGGACTAGTTCCACCTGGGCATTTTCTGCCACTAAATAGGTCCCGCACTGGGTCCTAAAATACTTCACATCTCCCTTCTAAATTTGATTTGCTATTCTGCAAATTAAACCAAATCATGTTGTGCTGTGCGCACTTTGAAATTTTCTTATATTAATTAAATTTTACCTATTTTTTAAACAAAGATGTTCAAAAATACCCATAAATTAAGACCCGCTCGGTCTACAGAAAACCTCTACTTTGAGTGCTTGCACTAAAAATTACGAGGTTTTTGGCCATATAGCTAACCCCAAAACTTTCTGTTTTAAAGCCTGCTGTAATGGCTTACCCAATGCTGACCTTTTCTTGCAACCTACCAATGGATCGTAGCGCCCGTAACGTATTTGATGATCTTGAGGTTATCCTCGGGAAAGCCCAATTCGTGGTAATGAATAGCCCCGTTTGTAGTAATGAAGATTACCGCTCCATAAATACAAGAACCATCTACAGAATTCAGTCTAAACTACCTTCAAGACTTCCCTACCTGCAAGAAATCTAAAACTACTGTCGTCGCGACACCCGCCAAACCTGCTAGCCCCTCTGCTGCTAAGGGGAAAGATCTAATGATTATTGAGGATCCGACTGAGGGATTAGCTATCTCACCACCTATATTTGAAATTGGATCAAGTTCGAGGAATGTACCGCTGACCCGAACTCAAAGGAGGAACTGTAACCGAAAAGTTCGGAGGGCCATTAAAGCCCAGGTTCCCAAGGAGACACCCATTGAGGAGGAGCCTCATCAAGATGAAGAAGTGTTACCGAAAATTTATCCACTCCTACGAGGGAGTAGATTCCATCTTCTGACAGATATCGATGAATACAAGAGTATCTGAAGAATCACTGCCGCATTACCGTCACTTAATGGACACGGTGAGGAGAGAAAGAAGTTCACTCCTATCACTCGAGTTAGTGCTGTTTTCCGAAGGCTTGCTTCCAAGGAAGGATGTTCGGTTAGCGTGTTACTTAAACAAGTGGGAGATACAATTTCTCCTCGCATGAAGAAGGAAAACTTTGAGGGCCTCAAATCCACCAGACAATCTCATAGTACAGCTGGAGTGCCACTTACTCACTTCCCCGTTTGGTTTTGTTTAAGGAACAGAGTTGATGTCGCAGTGATTACTACTGATTATACTGCTACCAGGACCGCTGGTCGTCGATCGGTTAAGTCGAGACTGGGTCTGAAGATCTTCCCCTTCACCCAGTATGGAGACATTCCTAAAATTCCAAAAGCAAAGACAAGATGCTTACCTGACACTGTTCAAAGACAAGACGATTACGTGGCACTGTAGTCGGTCTACACCATACTGATGTTTCTACTAGGATGCTCCGTCCTGAGACATCATCACCAAAAAGGAAAATGGTATGGATACCTAAGGTCGCCGCACCGATACAGTCCGGTGAACCCACGGGACAGGAAGTGAAACCAATATCTGAAATATCTGACTTCATCGCGACAATAGCCAGCGAGATGGAGGAACAAGTAAAGGATGTCCATCAGGGTCCTCCAGATCTTAAAGCAATCAAGAAATCAATAATTGAAGAGAAAGTTGAGAAAGTCAGGATCGAGATTTTCTAGTTAGCTCAAGAGCACGGAGTTTCCATCGATAGAGACAATGAAAATTTTGATTACAATGATTACTTGGAGGAGGATTTCATGGATGTCCATGTGATCGAAACAAGAGCCACCACATCTGCGCGTGAGGCTCAACCTCACACCAAAGAGAACGCCGTAGATGAACTGCATAGGACTGTCCTCCTAAGGGATGTGCAAGTTAGTCTACTAGATAAAAGAATAGAAGAGATAAATGCAGCTAAGACTGCCATGGCTACCATTCAGGGGAAATCACAAGCTCCGTAATTGCCTTCTCCAGAAATCAATCAGCCGGAAATCATACACATCACAGATGAAATAAGAAAGGTTACTTCAGTAAACAAAGATGAGCAACCGAAGAAAGATTCTCCATCAAGTCCCATGCCAGAAAAGGCATTCAAGCAAATGGTTGAACAAGTGCAGGATGCCTTAACCCAATCTAAGGCTGGTGCATTGGTTCTAAACGGTAGACCTTACCCAGAGGAGTTCGATGTCGTGCATTTTCCCAAGGGTTTTTTGGCCACAAACTTCTCCAGAAATGGAGTATGAGTTCTACAATAGAGTGAGAATCACATTTAAGTCCATGAAGGAGTGTTTCGTTCATAGAATTATGTGCAAATAAATAGGGAAATATACTTTGTTGGGTGCAAAATTGGAGATTTCTAGGGTGACAGACTAAAAAACTCCAATTCAATCTTAGTGTTTAAAAAATAAAGTGAGAGTTAGCTTTCAGGGGAAGGGAAGTGGGAGCTCTGGAGTGGGAGCCGTTTAGGGACTAAACCTAAAATGACCCAATAATTTTCTATAACACTGAATCATGGTAGAGAATTAAAATTTCTCCTATTTGGCATAATACAAATTTAAACTATTTATCTTATCTCACTTCATCAAAATTTCATTGTAGTGGGAAAGATGGTTTTTCATATAAGAAAACTTCATCACATAAACATAGTTTAGTAGTTACTGTTTTAAACTCTACATTTAAATTTTGCTAGTAGTTAATAATGTAGTTTTGTTAGCGTCTTACACATTCAAAATTAGTGATAGTAATTTTGTTTAATTTCTGTGAATTTCCTAGTTAATTTATCATTTCAAATTTAAATCTTCCCCGTGGGATCGATATTTGGGACTTAAATAGAAAGTCTTAGATTACTTGAGAATGATTCGTATACTTGCTTAGAATCCCAATCTTAAGAGCTTAACGTTATTATTACTAAAATACCACATCAAGCTTCTGGCACCGTTGTAAAGTGGAGTCAACTTTATAAATTTTACACAACCATATTCAACTAGGATCATCTTTCCCTTGACTTGTAATCACTAGATCATAAGTATCATCTCTTAAAACTTAATTCTTCTAATTCAAACCACCCTGCAATCATGGAAGCTCGATCTGCAGCAACTTGATTTGTCATACTAATTGAGTGATTTTTTAGGGTTTTCATCTCTAATGATGTAATTAACTATGCAGGCTTGCCTTTATAAGAACAAGACCCCAAAATTAATATAAACCTTATCTTACAACTATAATGAAATTGAAGAATCCTAATTCTATAGATTGATAAATCCTAAAAACTTTTCTAATCTAAATGATTAGATCTATTCTAAGATAACATTTCTATCATCCGGGATAGTATATTATTCTTCAAATGCAATATCAATTCATTTAGATAGAAGTCTTCCAAGAACTATGATATCCCCCAACAATAAAATAAATAAATCTCACAAACCACAACAACCAACATTCAACGAGGTTGATCTACATGAATGGCTAGAAGCTAATAGTGAGGGAGAAATGTATGCATTAGATTTTGAAAAGGAAGTTTGAGTGAATTCAGCTCTATGGCAAGAGGAAGTCCAGAGAAGAGCCACCCGATATTACAACCAGCACGTTTGAGAGAGAAATTTCTCTCCTAGAGATTTAAGATTGAAGAAAGTTGATCCTGTAGTATGAGGACAAACTATCAAAAAGCTAGAAAAATGCATAATATACCATATATCATCTATCATTTTTTAGGAATCAAAGAGTACAAACTAAAGACACAAGCAAGGAATAAGTTCCACGGACCTGAAGCGGGGTTGAGCTCAAAAGATTTTTCCCATCGCTTTACTGACTCTCTAAACAATCTTAAATGAAAAAAATATTTATTCCCTCATTTATATTTACAACTCAAAATTTTTTATACCACTTTCTCAAAAGATTGATAAAATAAACAAATACTTTCTTAATCAAAAGTCTAAATTTTTCAAGCTAGTAAAGTACTTGAGGAACTGGGAAAATCAGAATGTGACTGAAATGTCTGTCTACTGCTCGGGGAACTAAAAGCATCCAAAATTGATGGCAAGCTAGTCGCAGTGCTAATATCACCCAACTGAGCATCAAAATTAAAGGAGGGCTAGCCACGGTGCCAATATCACTAAACTAATATTTAAATCAATGGAAAGCCAATCATGGTGCTAAGATCACCCGACTAATATCAAATTGACGGAGGGCCAGCTATGGTGCCAAGATTGTCTGGCTTTGCATTAAATAAAAAAAAGTTCAGTTGTGGTGCCAAGTACACCCATCTGAGCATTAAATTGAAAGATAGCTAGCCATGGTGCCAAGATCGCTCGTCTGAGCATGAAATCAAGGGAAGGCCAGCCATAGTTTTTTCACGCTCTTTTTTCCTTAACGCCAATAGTAGGCTAATTTTCATGAGTTTATTCTTGATACAGAGGAGCTCCACCTTAACCTTTCAGTTGGCCATGAATGATCCAGAAGTTGTCGGCACTATTTTGGTTGAAGAGTTGCCCGTTGGAAGCTGCCGATCACCGGAATCGAAATCCCATCGCCCGCTTCGGAAGGACATTTTAATTTACATATGTATAGGTTTACAAAAATATGATATCAAAATGACCCTATACTTTTCATAATTTAAATGTAAGAGCACTATACCTCAAACCCTGTATCTATCCCGAAGGATAAACACAAGTCTTAAGGATGAGGATAAATCAAATAAACTAGAAATATATGACATCCATTTGGTCTGCGAAACCGTTATTATTGCCGACAAGTTCCCCTATTTAATATAAAGGATTAAATAGGGTTTATATTAAGCTGGGTTCAGACATGCTTCCTATAAGGGCAAGCCCCTATAGTTAATTACATCTTAAATGACCAAAGTCACCTAAGAAGACTCTCGATAAAACTCAAGAAATATTATCTTCAAGGAATTTCAAAGGGTAGGACTCTTGGATTAAGACTTTTCAACGAGATCAGACAAAGATGTGTGAAAGGGGAATGGTTCAAATTTGGAACATTTTGTTGTAGAGTCCAAAGGAGGAAGAACTAGGGGATGTCACTGATCCTGAGAAGAACCTCATTGACTTCCCAAGCTATCATATGGTTTGGCTTTTTTTTAGGAGAAATATTTATTTGAAAGTTTCATCCTGCCAATTTTATTAGTTTAGGGCTTACATTTGTGTGAAATGATCACACAATTAGCCTAGAAGATGTGAGAGTTTAGGTCACGATAGACGACAACCTAAGAATCCTAAGATGAGTTAGGGCTTATATTATACAACAGAGCAGTACAACAACAGAGCTGTACAAAGACCTAAAGATAAGGTGAGGATTTATGTTGCATGAGCAAACAACCTCGAATTCCTATGACTTTAGTTGTTTAATTCTGAGGAAGAAATATTTTAGTTGGGGAAGACAGGCTCTACTATTGAAGATGGCCGTGCTGCCCACCGTGCTACCCTCAAGCTCCTCACCATGACAAGTTTAAGTTTTCTAATGTGGCAGGTCATGATGTCAAATAAGATGGCCCTATGGTTAAAGTTCTTTAAATCTTATGGGGCATGTTAAAGTTGATTAGAGCAACACCGGTTAGGATCCTACAGTTCCCTCATTTTGGTACCACTATTTTCTATCAAATTCACTTAGTCCAAATAGATTTACTAAACTCAACTTAATGAGTTCCATACTTTCATTTAAACCGTGGGAAGCCACGTTAGCAACCGTAGGTTGCCTCCTTTAAGGGATTCCCGATCATCAGATAGAGACGTTTTAATTTTTTTTTCGTTTGTGGTTTTATGAT
>NW_018252357.1:45744-56800 GCF_001263595.1 Phalaenopsis equestris
TTTAGTTTTGGTTTTGGTTTTGGTTTTGCGGCTATCCTAGCAGTTTTGGTTTTCATGCAGGGTGACATCGTTGTTTAGTGTGCAAGTTTGTATTTTTGTTATACATGTAGGTGAGTAAGTACAGTAATGTACTAAAAAGTACGGAAAACCAAAAGTGAAGGTAAATAAATCACAATAAAAGCGTACCTGAATGGTCTTCCCGTCATCTCCAACTGAAACTCAAAATGCATGTAAGGGCATTTTATGTAAAGCGGGAAAAATAAGGTTCCTAGATTATATCATTGTGAGTCCTTATTGGTTTGATTAAGGATGATTTTATTAAGCAAAACACACCAAGTTTAGTAGACCTTCGAGGTATCCAACAGGTCAAGAGAAGAAGGTAGGTCAATTCTTTCCCCTCACCGCCTGGTGAAAAGTCTCGAGCTCATTTAAACTTATTATGTTGCTTAATAATCCATCCTGTAAATATTTCTAGTGTTCAATGAATGGTGATGTTTCAATTATCCCTAAGTGTAGAGTGATTATCATTTATCCTTTGATTCAAGAATTATGTAGGTGAAGACCCTTAAAGGGGCAAGTTAGTGTTATTGAGACACTTAGCCAATTTTAGCTTTAATTTGGGCTTGTAGTGTTCAATTTCTAGTTACATTCACTTTTTAAATCCTCATTTAATCAAATTTGATTTAGCTTAGGTCACTACTAAGCTCTTAAAATCCTAGTGGAAGTCTTAGTCATTTTGAAAGAGATTAAATTTTGATTGATAATAATTCATCACCAAAACATTTGAATGTCACTTGAACACCAAATAGGGGTATTAAATTAGTGAGTTATTAACACCCAAAACTATACCTCTAACTCTATGATCATTTAATTTGGTAGACACCCAAATTTTTAATCGTCTAGGACATTTCAAATTTATCCTTTAATTCAAAAAAGTGAGATTGGTTTCTACCAATTAATCTCTTGTGTTTCAATCATCTAAACATGTTGATTAAGATCAAAGGTTGCCCATTTCCCTTTCTTGAATTAAGCCTAAATGTTAATTAAGGCTGAATTTCTAGAATTACACCTTTGCGCTTAAGGCTCTATCACTTCATAATTCATCAATTTAATTCAAATGAATTTGGAATTTTCATCCCACTTTACTCATTGGTCAATTAAAACATCAGAGAAGAAAAAGTGATTTTCTCAAATTTTAATTTAATTTATATATTTATTTATATGCAAGAATGGGATTTTACAAAGAAAACTCCATAACTTGACCAAGCCTAAGGCTAATCACTTGAAATGTTTACTGGGGGTAGAATTAGACTAGGGAAACAATTGGGCCAAATTTCATAATTTTTTGAATTTTATTTCAATTATCAAAATTATTTTAAGTTCTCGAGTATTAATTAATTATAAAATATTTTAAATGTGGAAAATTAAGTTTCACATTTTTATGAAATCTCTCTAAGTTCAAGGAATCCAGAGAAATAAATTTTATATTTTTATGTTTTGTCTTTAAATTATTAGAATTTTTTAAGTGAAATATTAAGAAAAATTCATTTTTAGCATTTACAAATTATTTTAAGCCTTAAAATTCAATATCTTCACTTAGAAAACTAGGAAAAATATTCCAATTATTCTTAAGTACTTAGGAAATAATTTATAACATTTTCATGAATTTTATCAATTTTGTGATTTTTTTTATTTTTAATTATTAAAAATAATTGTTTGTGATTTTTATTACTTTTTAATTATTTAAATATTAAAATAGGCTTCAAAAATGAAGTTTTTATTTTAATTACAATTTTTTTTTACAAAATTATCCTGATCACAAAGAGCTCCTAAAACTAATTCATATGATTTTTTGAGTTATATTTAATTATTAAAAATCATTTTAGTGTTAAAAATGCAGTTTAACTTAAAAAATCATGTTAAGTTAGCAAATGAGCTCCAAATATTTTGAAATTTTTATGCGGAGTTCTCTAAACTTTAATTCACAATAGAGATTAAAAATCAAGTTATTTAGATATTTATTTTTTTCAAAATAATTTTCTTTTTGTTTTAAGATTTTGTACAAATTAGGTGTGTTCTTAATGACTTGGCCTGTGAAAAATTTTCCAAAGGGTTCTTTTGTCACAGTAAACCTTCCAAGATTTCTTTGGATTTTTTTAAGAAATATTCTAATTATTATGATTAATTTATGCAAATAATAGATATAAAATTGAATAATATGGATCTCTGGCTAGAGGACTTCTCTAATCTTGAAAAAATTAGAGAATATTCGTCAAGATAGGGGAAACAATATGCCAAAGTATCAAGCCAAGGTGAAATGTATACATGCATGGAGAGTTAAGATACTCAAATTAATATTTAATTAATTAAAAATAAAATATTCATCAAATAAACTTCAAACCATCTCCACATTATTCTTTTATGTTCACTGAGCACTAAGATATTTTTATTTTATTTTTGTGATTTTTCTGCACCAAGATATGAATTTTTTAAGTTAGGATTATTTATTTAAATCAGAAAATACCCTATTTTATTTTTCTACTTAAACATGTGGCGCCACGTCATCGTTGACGTCTTTGAAGCTCCACGCGATGTCTTCTAATTTGCTGCTACCATCTGATTCAGTCCGCGCTTTATGGACCACGCTCCCGTCCGACGCAACCAGAGCTCTCCATTTGATACATGCGCGATCCCACGGTTGTGGGTCATCGTCCCTAAAAAGGCTAACCCGAGAATTGTTCACACTAACAGCTTAAGCTCTCCCTTTAGACTAAACCAAATCTCCTTGGGTTAGATTTGATGGACTCGTCTAAGTGAGACGAACACATCCATATAGTAAACATGCCATTAAATCAACTATAATTACATGGAGAATGAAAATAGGCTTGGAAAGAGGGGGAGTTCAATACCTTTGCTCTGAGAAAGGAAGCTTCAATCAGTGGCTCTTGGCAAATTTGTGGAGGTCCAAGGAGGCTAGGGATTGAGCCTCTGGTCGTGGTGAAAGATCTAGACCCAAATTCAATGAAGGCCAAATTTTGGTATTGATCAAAGTCTTGTGTAGAGTCTCTCTATGCGGAGGGGGGGTTTGATGGGTCTTTGTCTTCTTTCACTGTGGTGAAGGTGTGGGTGAGTTTAATTTGATTTTTGTGCACTGTGGAGATTTGGAGAGTTCTGTCCTGTCTTCAACAAGGATTTGAGCTCAAAATCTGAACTCCGACAAGGGGAATTAGGGCAAGGAAGTGGTTAGGTTGCAATGAGGAGGCCTCAAAGAGGCTGTGAGAGCAATTTAGAGGGGTCTCCTTGAGAAAATTTCAGCAACTCTCTCTTGGCCGTGAAGGGGCCATTCATGAAGGGGCCATTTATAGTCATGGCCGGAGAGGGGAGCTCAGAGCCTAGTCATGGGTGCAAATGTTTGCCTAGGTGGTGGGATAAGAAGCTCTAAGGTTTGACTTGGGTGAGTTGACCCCTAGGGTTAAGATTGGGTTTGATTTAAGGGTGGTGTCTCTCAGTTTGGCCATTTTTTGGCCACCAAGTTGGCTAGCCGGCCAGTTAGTGGTCACCACTTGGGTCAGGAATGTCAGGGGGTGGCTAATGATGATTAACTCCTTGTGGCAATCAATTATGGAGTAGATTTTAAGGTTAAGGCTTAAAAAAGGGAATGAACCCCTTAATTTGGGGATCCATTGGTCCATAACATGCTTTGGTGGATTTAGGGTGGTTTAGTCTAGTCCTTAGGCGGACCTTAGTGGCTGCGGAGCAACAAATTTGGTGAATTTAGGTGGTTAGGCCAATTTTGGTGTATAGGTTCAATTTGGGCCCAAATGGCTAAAAGTTGGATTTACGTTAGGCTATCTATGACTTTGAGCCCAAATGATTGATCAACATTGTGTAGATGATTGTAATTAAGATTTTTGGTGAAGGATTGAAATGATTTTGAGTTCAAATTTTAAGGATTTTGAAAATTTGGTCACTTTGGGCATGTTGGGTTGGACTTGAGTCTAGATTGGACTAAGCTTGGACTAAGTACAAATTGATTGTTGAAAATGGTCAATAACAATGTCATGAAGAGTTTTTAACATAAATTGGGTGCCAATTTTGGGGCCAAGGCATTCAATTCGGTGAAATTTGGAGACATAGCCAATTTGGGGCAAATTTGGGGATTCTTGGACTTGGGTCAAAATTAAATGAAATTGAGACTTCATCAAGGCCAATTTAAGGTCAACTTTGATGTGTAGGATTGTTATGAAGAGTTTTCAACATAAATTGTAGCAAATTGAGTCGGTTATGGGGTTCAATTTGGTGAGATTAAGTCATGTAGCCAAAAATTGGGGGTTTGACCTGGATCAAATATGAGTCAAATTATGGGCTAATTGAGCTTGGATTTTTTTTAAATTAATCATATGGAAGGTGAATTTGAGTTTAGGATTGAAATTGTGGGAAATTGGGACCAAATTGATGGACATTTGAGGTAAATCTGGGCAAATTGGGCCTTTAAAAGCAATTTGTGGGGTCCAAATGGAGTGATTTTGGAGGTTTTGAGAAAGTTTTGGGGGCCAAGGGTATTTTTGTAATTTTGGCAATTTTAAGGGGATTTTGTTAAATTTGGCATTTTTTTGGTAGTTTTGGGTAATTTGGGTATTTCCAAAAGGTTTGAAATGATTTTTTAACAAGTTTGGATACTTTGGGTGGATTTAGAAATTTTGGGAATTTTGGCCAAATTTAGGGCTTCAATGGCATCTAAGTAATTTGGGGGATTTTGGGGCAGAAGGCCAAGTTGGATATTTTGGGTAGATTTGAGGAGCTAAGCACCATAAATGAGCTATGGACAATGGAAACCCCATTTGGGCCCTCTATGTACTGGTCTTAGCTAAACCCTAGCCTAGGGCTAGTTGATTTAGGGGACCATCTACATGAGTCTCCCAAAGGATCAAGGGACCAAAGTTAGAAAAATTTGGGTTTAGGGTTGTGAGTGATTGTGAGTTAGATTGAGTGCAAGTGAGTGCCTTAGCTCCAGACAATCACCTAGAGTCAACCCTAAGGGCAAGCAGTCCTATGGGAACTCATCTTGAGCTCCCCCATAATGACCCCACCTACTATGTGCTAGAGGTTAGGACCAATATGTGGAACTTCAAGTTGAACAGGGAAGAGGGTAGAATTTCTAATGGTGAGGGTTCCTTTTCTAGTTTTCTAAGAATAGTCAACAGAAAAGTCCTATGGCTAGACCTTAGGCTACTAAAGAGGAAAAACTAAACCTCAACCAAAGGTGAGGTTAACAAATGGACCCCCAATAGTTGTGGTGTGTGGGCAAGCACACCGCATGTATTGGTGTTGGTCGACGAGATCAACAAAACCAAAACAAACTCCTAAGTCAATAGACTTAGAAGGGGAGTAGAATTGTGTGTGTTATTTTTTCTGCTAAGGAATTAGCAAGTGAATATATGATCGAAGTCAAGAAGTAGGAACTCTCGCTGGGGACTGGAGAGTGGATTTGAGTTATCAAGTTTCAGGTATTTATAGAGAGTGGGAATTAGTATGTACGTGCTAACCCTGGGGTTGGAATTGAAATTTAGGTATCAATTCCAAAAAGAGAGTCGGAATTTAGGTACCGACCTTGAAATAAGGGAACCAGAACTAGGAACTGATCTTGAAATGAGAATTGAAATTTAGGTATCAATCTCAGGAGAGAGTTGGAAGTTAGGAACCGATCTCAAAGTGAGGGATTCAGAAGTTAGGAACTGATTCCAAAAAAATGAGAATTGAATGTTAAGGATGAATCTCAAAAATAGAGGATCGGAAGTTGGGGACTAATCTCAAAAGGAGGGAACCATAAGTTAAAGACTGATTCCAAAAATAAGAATTGAAAGTTAAGGATCAATCTGAAAAGAGGATTAGAAGTTAAGGACCGACCTTGAAAGGAGGGAATCAGAAGTTAAGGACTAATTCCAAAATTGAGAATTGAAAGTTATAGATCAACCTCAAGAGAGAGGATTGGAAGTTTGGGACCGACCTCAAAAAAAGGGAATCAGAACTTAAGGATTGATTCTAAAAATGAGAATTAAAAGTTAAGGATCAATCTCAAAAAGAGGATTGAAAGTTAAGGACCGACCTCAAAAGGAGGGAAACAGAAGTTAAGGACTGATTCTGAAAATGAGAATTGAAAGTTAAGGATCAACCTCAAGAGAGAGGATAGAAAGTTAAGGACCGATCTCAAAAGGAGGGAATTAGTAGTTAAGGACTGATTCCATTAATGAGAATTGAAAGTTAAGGATCAATCCCAAAAAGAGGATCAAAAGTTAGGGACCAATCTCAAAAGGAGGGAACCAGAAGTTAAGGACTGATTCCAAAAATGAGAATTGAAAGTTAAGGATCAATCTCAAAAGGAGGATCAGAAGTTAGGGACCGATCTCAAAAGGAGGGAACTAGAAGTTAAGGACTGATTCCAAAAATGAGAATTGAAAGTCAAGGATCAATCTCAAAAGAGGATTAGAATTTAGGGACAGATCTCAAAAAGAGGGAACCAGAAGTTAAGGACTAATTCAAAAAATGAGAATTGAAAGTTACAATGAGTTTGTGGTGTTGAACTCATAGATATGTGTTATGTGAAAAGGTTGACATTGTTGAGGAAGGTATGTGAAATTTTGTAAGATTTTGTGTAAAATTTGAAATTTCAAAAGGAAGGGAAGAGTTAATGTAGACAAGGATAGTCGTGCTGCACGAGCAAAGAGTTAGAGAACTCAAAATGGAGAGAATCGACTCAACATATTTATTTTATTTTCTTGTTGTTTTTATCATGTTTAATTTTCAAAATATGTTTTCCAAAATTTAATTTTTGTGGGTTGATTAATTTTCAAAAAAGTGTTTTATTTGAATTTTATTATTAAGTTCTGATTGTTTTGTTCTTTGTTCATTGTAATCTCGAACCAACGCATGGTTAGTGGCTTTTATCCATTGAACCAAAAAGGGCAATTGAACAAACAAACAGAATTCTGAAAGAGTTTTCATTAATCTGCTCTAATAAATATTACAGATTGAGTGTAGGCCAAAGCCTCAAAAAGTACAATTATGCTGACTACATCAAAGTATATCAAAAAATATCCCATGCCAAGTACATATCTTAGGTTGAGCATGTCTGATCCGCTGTAACGAAAATGCAGTAAAAAGGAATCCACTAAGCGTCTGTCTCTGGTGAGGCAAGCTCCTGATCGAGCTGACCTTCTAAGCCATGCTCCAGGACAAGTGTTCCCTTTTCATGTGCTTAGAGGTGCAACCCTCTCATAGCTTGTATGGTAGTAGTTCTTCCAATTTTGGGTCTGGTCGGAATCCATATGGCATTTTGTTGTCATCTATTCTCCAAAAAGTCACGAACACCATGCCGTGTCGCACCATTGGAATGCAGTGTTTGGCGAAGTCTGCTTCGTTTCCTTTAAGAACTAGCAGTAAACCAACAGGTAGCAGAATTTTCACGGCTCCTCCAAATTTCTCAGGGCCAATGATATCTATTTCTTTTCCAAATAGAATGTTACTCTTGCTCATGAATGAGACCGTGCAGAAAGGCCTCACAAAGTCAAGATGGTCAGTGTGCGGAGCTATGCAGTCTCCTTCATCATATATGTTGATAATACAACTGTTGGGAATAATATTAGCTAGAAGTATGCTTCATCAGACCATTCTGTTAATGATCTACTTTATCATGGGAGGTATCGGGTCCACCTGATCATGTCTCAGAATCCCAGGAGGATTTCCTTGTTTATTGTTGGTGAAGTTGTAATAGCAGCCACACATTATAGTGATCCTGCTCTTTCCTCACATCCACTTTCCTGGCTCAGAATAGGCTCTTTCCATTAGTAGGCCTGCTAGACCTCTATCTCTTAAATAAAAAATGTAGTCGAGAATATTTCGTTCATCGCTCTTGGAGAAGACCTTGGTATATGGCTCCAATCCTTCTAATATGGTGATGAACCTTCCTTATACTTCTTCATAGAAATTGAAATCCCTTTTGCTTACCTTACTCATCTTGTAATATTCTTCCGTACTGATGATCGGTGGCTATCGGGGATGTTCCCTCATTTCAACGTCGATGGGAATCCAGGTCGGTGTTGTCTCTGTCTGCAGCAAAATGTATGACTCTGTGTCTGATGAGATATATGGCTCTGTACCCAATGGGACATATGGTTTCGGTGTTGTCTCTGTCTGCAGCAAAATGTATGACTCTGTGTCTGATGAGATATATGGCTCTGTACCCAATGGGACATATGGTTCTGCATCCATCGGGTAATCAGCGGCCTAAAATCCATCATCAAAGGATATGTATTCCTCTAAAGTACTGTAGCGCTCAAAGTGGAGAACATTGCAGTCCAGGCACTCCAGACACTCCACGAATGCCCTGTGGCTGATGTACGTGTTGGTATCTCGGCGTTGCAGGTCGGGCAGCCCGTATAAAGAACATCTAAAGCTTGTGGTATTTCCAGCTCTATAACAAATCGTGACTCATTGTCTGTAGCAGGCAGGCTGGAAGAGGTGCCCGGATCATAGATATCCCCTTCAGAGATAGGAATGAGCAAGTTCTCTGCCTCTTTCTATCATCTCCTCTCCTCGCGTAAGAAAGCCCTATGTTTTTTGCGGCTAGCATTTCTGTGCTGATTCCTTTGTAGTGGTGCATCTGGAAGTCTTTCATTATCGGTAGTGACTAGGCCTCCAATCGGCGTAGCTATCATGGACGGTAGGTGATTGGTCCCCTCTATTGGGTCTTGTTGTACTATTACATTTTTCCCCTTCAGTGAGGAACTATTCCTGGTGTCGAACCTTAGCAGTTAGGGTATCTCTTCTTTCTCCTGATGGCTGACCACATCCATCAGAGGACCCTTATAGTCCATGTTGACTTGGCTAAAGTCCATGTTGAAGTCTATGGTGCCGCCCTACGGCACCCTTTCCTCGTTGAGTGCGATGTTCCGGCTATCTTTAAAAGCAAAGATCAGCCTCTGACTAGACATTTCTCTGCAGACAACTGAAAAAAAATTAGTGAGTTGAAACTTGGCATGAACAATAACAAAACAAAGTATTTATTAAAGAAAATTTAGTCAAACAAAAAGTGAGGTCAACAGTAGTCAAAATCACAACTCTTATAATCAAAAGACCCTGGAGGGGAGCAGAGATAATCATACAGAGTCAGCGGTTTGAGGGATTTCTCCCCCAAATCCAAGGCAACCAATCAACGAGGGTGACCCGTATTCTACCCTTTGTGCTGGCAGTCTTTTTTCTCATACATAATCTCCTTCTTCCATTGTGATGGCTTCCCTGATGTGATCTTCAGTGTAAGCTTGGTAGGTTGCAGACTTTGAGTGGCAGCTTGTACTGAAGTGGTCTGAATTTGAACCAGTGTCCTCTCATATGATGTACTCCATATTGTGCTACATCCACCTCTTTCTACATATGGATATATTAGAGTAATTGGCTTGGTTGAAATCATATTTACAAAACCTCTTTCAGTTTCTTTTAAATATTCCTTCAAAATTATTATATTTTCCTCTTTGAAATTTATCTTAAGCCAATCCTTAAAGCTACTACAGCCATCTATAGTGTGTCCGAGTAATTCATGGTAAGGCCAGTAGTTGGTGTGATCCTTCTTGTCAATCTCATTTAGTTTCTTTGGCTCAAGCAGTCTGAACTCAGGCTTCTTCATCAAGTTTTAGAACATCTTTGCTACAGCTTTATCTTTGAAAGAGTACACTCTGTTCAACCAATCTGCGATCGACAGCCCAAGTCTTTCATCTATTTTGTATGGTCTTTGCTAAAAAAAATTGCTGACCAGACTTACTGTACTGTTAAACATGTTTTTATTGAGTCTTAATTTGTTGTGATGACTACTAGGAATCCTGAAGAGACTGTGTGGCCTGAATTCTCATTGGATGCTTGCCCTTGTCGACCGTTGTCATTATTCTAAAATTCTTTCGGAACAACGTAGCTGATATGCACTTTTTTAGCCTTTTCAAGGAATAACTTCTTGTAAACGGGTACCTTTGCTGAGTAACTTCTCAAATGACTTAATCGTATGTCCCTTAAGCATAATGGCCACTGGAAGTAGAATCTAAATTGCATGTTGTTCTTGAAGTTTAGCTCACACTTCATGCTCAAATTTCTCCATTTCAAAATGTAGTCAACCATGGTCTCATTGGATTTTTGTCGCTCTATGAGATCTTCTATCGTGGAGGGTAACAGTGGGTAACAAAATCTATAATATGAGAAGTAATAACTTATTGATTATGCTCTCTATTAGTTGAAGTTTGAATTAGAAATTTATCAATTTCTTGGTTTTGGTGTGAAGGTTCTATGGGAATAGTCCCAACCAATTCTTGATTGACTGTGATAGTATCTATAGGTCAGTGTTGGGGAGTTGCCCAGTTTTTAATATAATATGTTGTTGTATTATCTGTTAGTTAGGAGCACTACCATGGGGTTAGGGGGTGTTGGAGTGAGGTTCCTGAACAGTTCCTTCATGTAGAAATTGTTCCACTAGATTTGTTACCACTTTTAAGAAGGTCAGTTCTTAACTTGTTAGGTCTAAGTTGAACATGAGTGACAGCAACTTTATATATGCTTAAAAATACAAGAATTTGATATTATTGCTAGAAGATATAAGTCCCCGGCAATGACGCCAAAAACTTGACAACGGTTATGGATTTGATAAAAATGTGTGTAAAATATTCAATAATTGCAAAGTCATACTTATCAATGTAAGTATATGTATCGCTCAAGTGATACAAGGCTCTAATGGAGTCCTGGATATCGATCCCACAGGGAGTAATACTAGAGGCTACAAACTAGGATTTAGAAAATTAATACTTAATCACAGCAATACAGTTCAAATTGCAAATTTGTCACTAATAGACAATTGAAATAAATGTGTAATCTTAACAAACTCTTAATTAACTAATTCTACTAATAAAGTTTCTAATGTGAAGTTCAATATATAAGAGAGCATCCTTCTCCTTGTCAAGAAATTTAAGTGAATGGATAAAGTGAATCAGTTCAAATTATATTGTGTCAAATAGGAGCATAC
>NW_018252357.1:57080-65126 GCF_001263595.1 Phalaenopsis equestris
ATCAATTGGCCAGATTGAAAGTAAATTAAGATTGAAGTGAAAAGATCATCAGAACTTCTTTAACATTCTCATGGCTCAACCAATTCAAATCATCATTTCACAAAATCTCAAGACAAGGAGAAAGACAGAGAATACTACTCAAAACTCATGGAGAAAATACGACAAAAATCAGAACTTTTATATAAAAGCAAAGTCATAAAAACTTCAATAAGTAAATACCACTTATCTCTAATTCCTCCACAAGCAAACTCCTCAAAGTTCCTCTGAATCTCTTCCTTTCTTTACAGCACGCAGAATTTTCCTTTGAAGCGGTGAGGAAGCAATCTCTCACTTTTCCTCCACTCTTACAATCTCTCGAAGAATTCCTCACAATACTAACCCTAAATTAAACTCTCTACACTCAACAAACAATAAAAAGTCAGCGGACACCACCACGGGGCTCCTCTTTTTCCGGCCCAAATGTTTCTCTTAATGTTGTAGAAGAGTTTTCCAAGAGTTGCCTAAGCGTCCCTTCAAAAATTTTCCACATTCAATGCACCTGTTAAGAGAACCATCGTTCTCGCCTTCTCGGCGGCGGCCTCGATGGCGTCGTTGGTGGCCTTCTAGAATATTTGATTATGGACTCTCGGGAAAAACCTGTCGTCGGCGTCGTTGGGCTCACCATTGACGCCCTAGCTCAAATCTTCATATTTTGGTCATTTTTGCTCCAAATTCGCTTCTTTTTGCATCTTTTTGCTCCAATGACCATAATTCAACATACGTGCAACAAAATATCAAAAATACCCTTCTTTAAAGTGTAATATCATCAATATTAGTATAAAATAGGTATGAAAATCTCAACATAATTTTCTTTGTTCAATACTCCTCCGGTAGATGCTCCCACAAGAATTTTTTTCTTTATTTTCTTTTCTCTTTTTCAATTGGATTTCTTTCAATCCTATATATTTTTCTTTTCTTTTTAGGGATTGTTGTCAATCCTTTCTTTTTCCATTTTCAAGTGAGGATTACTATATCTGGATAGCCTTTAATGATTTTGAACATCACCTTTCTTTCCCATTTGAAACTCAAAGCATTCATTTACCTCATAAATATTTCATAGCTTTTACATCATTGAGCCCCAATCTTTTCTTCTCAAATGAATTTCTAGATTCTTAATACTTCAAAATATAGTTTCCTTTACTTTAAATAATTAATTATAGTCTTATTCTCTTATACTAAATATCTTAGTCTACAAAATTAATTTTCATTACAAAAATATTCCTTTAAATCTACCATAATATTTAAATATCTACAAAATATAGTTACCTGAATTAAATTCGCTACATAAAATCATATTTATGTCTTGCAGCTTAGGTCTTGCAGCTTTTAACCTTTCATTTTTATTTAACTATATCATTATTGATCCCATTTTGAGCCTCCCACTTCTCACACAACTTGCTTGATTTAGATTTCAAAATAAAAAACCAAAATAATGAAGAGTCTTGACTCAAGGCTATCAACTATTTTCTAGGGAGTACTATCTTATAAGTAGAATAAGAGAGCCAATGTTAACTTGGTTTTGATTTTAATGGTTATGAAAATTGAAAATATATAATAACTGAAACAAATAACTTAAATTTTGAATTAATAATTAAATAATATTCTTTAAACCAAATGGAATCCAACAAAGAAGATAAAATTAATTTAATCCTTTTGTTTTAACCAAAGAAATGCACACCGCTATAATCATAGCGTATTTAGCTTATTTTTTATTTTAAAGGAAAAAATAGGTAGTGATTTATCATTCTAAAATAAGTAAATGCATTATTATTTAATTAATTTATAAATAATTCAGAAAAGTCAAAAATATTATATATTAATGGCGATGACTAAATTTGTTTACTCTTTTATTAATCATATATAACCAACTTTTTTATTTTTTTCTATTTTTTTTACTATTTTAAAATTATGAGAAGTTAAAATAGTATGATAATATTAGTATGACAACTTTTTTATTAATCCATTTTTTTAACATTCTTTTATGAATGCACCAGACTAGGCCCCACTTAAACATATGCAAGCATATAATAATAACAACAATATCATAAGGCTTTCCTTTAAAAACAATATTACTATGCAGTTAAGACTATGGTTGAGAAAGTTGGACCAAACTGGCTGGTTTAATCTCTTTGACTGTAAATTGGTCAATGGTTCAGTTTGGGCTGGCTTAATAACTGTACTAGCATTAAAACAGATATAATCAACAAAAACCGGCTAGTTTGACCCCTAAATCGGCTACAACATTTCAAAAGAACATTAAAAGCCTAAAATAAGATGACATAGATCTAAGGTGGAAGACACATGTGTTTAGTATTGTGGAGTTCGGTCCACCATTTCTAATTGGCAGTTTCTTCTAATGACATTTAATTAAATGTTGATCTCCTTCTTCTTTGTGTTATAGATTATTTCCTTTCTCCTCCCCATTGATCCTGCTACTTCCTTCTGTGGATCCCGCCTACTTTTTCTACTTATCGGGACCCCACCTGATTGCTTGGTCTTCGTGGTTATTAAAGGACCGGAGCTCATCACCAAAGGGAGCATTGCCTCATCTATTCAAACTGAAGGAAGCCTCTCCCGATAGAACGAATGAAGGTGTTCAAAGCAGAGAATAAGATGAAGGTTGCAAAGCTATTTTGGGCAAATCACAAGGGGATTTGAAAGGTTGCTCCCTTGTTCAGTTCTCTTCCTCTCGGTGATGGAGCTCAAGGGAAGCACAAAGAAATCTCAAGCTTATGATTCCTTGGTTCTTCTTCTTCGGTGTTGTTGCTCATGGGTAGTGAGGGAAAGGAGAGAGAGAGGAAGAAAGACAAGAGAGAGAATTATTTTGTAATCATCGAGTGATACACCAAAAATATATGCATTTTTAGACCCATATTTATACTCATTTTTTGTGATATTGCACATATGCAAGCATATAATAATAACAACAATATCATAAGGCTTTCCTTTAAAAACAATATTACTATGCAGTTAAGACTATGGTTGAGAAAGTTGGACCAAACTGGCTGGTTTAATCTCTTTGACTGTAAATTGGTCAATGGTTCAGTTTGGGCTGGCTTAATAACTGTACTAGCATTAAAACAGATATAATCAACAAAAACCGGCTAGTTTGACCCCTAAATCGGCTACAACATTTCAAAAGAACATTAAAAGCCTAAAATAAGATGACATAGATCTAAGGTGGAAGACACATGTGTTTAGTATTGTGGAGTTCGGTCCACCATTTCTAATTGGCAGTTTCTTCTAATGACATTTAATTAAATGTTGATCTCCTTCTTCTTTGTGTTATAGATTATTTCCTTTCTCCTCCCCATTGATCCTGCTACTTCCTTCTGTGGATCCCGCCTACTTTTTCTACTTATCGGGACCCCACCTGATTGCTTGGTCTTCGTGGTTATTAAAGGACCGGAGCTCATCACCAAAGGGAGCATTGCCTCATCTATTCAAACTGAAGGAAGCCTCTCCCGATAGAACGAATGAAGGTGTTCAAAGCAGAGAATAAGATGAAGGTTGCAAAGCTATTTTGGGCAAATCACAAGGGGATTTGAAAGGTTGCTCCCTTGTTCAGTTCTCTTCCTCTCGGTGATGGAGCTCAAGGGAAGCACAAAGAAATCTCAAGCTTATGATTCCTTGGTTCTTCTTCTTCGGTGTTGTTGCTCATGGGTAGTGAGGGAAAGGAGAGAGAGAGGAAGAAAGACAAGAGAGAGAATTATTTTGTAATCATCGAGTGATACACCAAAAATATATGCATTTTTAGACCCATATTTATACTCATTTTTTGTGATATTGCACTTTAATGGAAGGTATTTTCTATGCTTTATTGGAGGTGAAGCAAAAAGGATTGAATATGGAGAAAAAAATAGAAAAGTTAAAAATTTGTTCAGCGCCGAAGACACCAGTATGGGTGTCGACGGTGCCATTTGACAGAAACTGGGATTTAATTACGGGCATCTGGCACCGACGGTGCCAGGATGTGTGTCGACGGTGCCAGTGTCGGCGGAATCCCTGTTTCTAGAAGATTCAATGAATTTGGATGCTTTTTTAAGAGTTTTTTGTTGCACCTACTGGAGAACCGACCTATGCTCTATTTAGGGCTGAAATTTGATCCGAAATCCCCCCACTTTGCACCATTTCAACTTCTTCCACTCATTTCGATTTTCCTCTTCACACACCAACATTCCTTGCCATTCCACACCATTAGTTAGTTATTGTTTTTATATTTTTGAGTTTTTATGGTGAGTATAAATGGTGAGTATAAGTGTGAATTCAAGAAGTGTTAGAGAGGAAGAGAAGTGAGAGATTTCTTCTTCCTACATTTCCTAAGAGAGGCTACACAGGATTTGCTTTGAGAAAGAGTTTCAGATAAGTGTTGTTGTTTATTATTGTTGTATGAACTTTCTTTTATATATGAAATTTTTGTTTTGTTGCATCTTTCTCATGAATTATGAGTAGATTCCTTTATCTTTCTCCTTACTCTGAGATATCGTAAAATGAAGAGATAATGTGAATATGCCAATGTTAAAATTTAAAATAAATTATGATGGTTTTTCAATTCCGCTCTTAATATACTTTTTGATCTGACCAACTGAATTGTTTAATTATGTTGTAAAACATATGATCCAGAAAATGGAGTATGAGTTCTATAACAAAGTGAGAATCACATTTAAGTCCTTGAAGGAGTATTTCGTTCATAGAATTAAGTGCAAATAAATAGAGAAATATACTTTTGTTGGGTGTAGAATTGGAGATTTCTAGGGTGACAGACTAAAAATCCCCAATTCAATTTTAGTGTTTAAAAACTAAAGCGAGAGTTAGCCTTCAGGGGAAGGGAAGTGGGAGCTCTGGAGTGGGAGCCAATATCATCCTAGCCTAGCCACAGATTTAGGGACTAAACCTAAGATTAACCAATGATTTTCTATAACATTGAATCAAATTGTTCCTATTTTGCACAATACGTATCTAAACCATTTATCTCATCTCGTTTCACAAAAAAAACTCATTATAATGGGAAAGATGTTTTTTCATATTAGAAAACTTCATCACATAAACATAATTTAGTAGTTATTAATTTTATACCCTGCTTTTAAATTCTGCTAGTAGTGAATAATTTAGTTTTGATAGTATCTTTAACATTTGAAATTAGTGACAGTAATTTCGATTGATTTCTTTGAATATTCTAGTTAATTTATCATTTTAAATTTAAACCTTCCTCGCGGGATCGATATTTGGGACTTAAAAAAAAGACTTATATTACTTGATAACAATACATACACTTGCGTAGAATCCCAATTTTAAGTGCTTAACATTATTATTCACAAAATACCATATCAAGTTTTTTTTTATGCAGTTGCAAAGTGGAGTCAACTTTATAAATTTTAGACAACTATATTTTCGGGATCAAGTTTTTTTGGCACCGTTGTCGGGGAAGGCAACGGTAAATTAAATAGATTTGATAAATTAGGAAATTTAACGATAAAAATATACAAAATAAAAATATCAAAAAAATTATAAAATCAAAATCTTAAAAATATATAACTATAAATTTAAGGGTATTTTTAAGAATTTTTTCTTTGCTTATTATATTTTTTTATGCAAAATATTGGATCTGAATGTTTAGTACCTTATGATTTAGATTTAGAACGTACTATTAGAAATATTAAAAAAAAAAGAAATTAAAATTTCGAACAAAATGGTAAATAACATAGATAATCAAATAAATGAAAATTGACAATGATCTTTAAAAGATTATATTAATCCAACAGCAAATGAGTTTCACTTAACTATTCAAAATCTTGATATTGCTGCTTCGTCTCGACAAGAAACCTGATGAATGAAATTTACCAATATTTAACGGACGAAACTGAAGACTGGGAAATGAGAGAAAACAAGTATGTTAGTTTTTCTGCGACAATACTAAATCTCGTTTCTAAACACTGTCACTTCTTCATTTCTGCAAACCTGTTACCGACGCGATGATGAGAATTGGTAAAGTTACTAAGCAAAGTGCTATTCTGAATTACAGCATCCAAATGGGACTGCCGATCAATATTGGATCGATAATTGTGAAGTCGGTTTTGGGCCGGATCGTTCATGGATCAACTTATCGGCTTTGACACCCTTTCACCTTCTACAATTTTCTTACTTCACAGTCAGTTCCAAGTATCTTATGAAAATTGGGAAAATGTACTTCTACCTTCGAAGCCTTGGGACCCAACTGAGAGATTCTCAGCCAATGAAGATGAAAATGATATGACTATTATGGTGGATCAATCGTCTCAGAATTCACTGCCTATTCAACCTTTAGTTCCGGACAAGACACTAGTGATCCTGCACAAAATCAAGAAATTGGAGGAGGTACAAAATATTATGAATGCAATTAATAATATCTCTGATTTCTTATCAATGGGTGATCTCAGAGGAGAATCTAGCACTGAATCTGAAGAATAGTAGATTTACATTGCTACCTGTATTTCTATGTGTGTAATTCGGTTTGAACTTTATGTTTGCTTTGCTTTAGAATTTTGCTTTTAGATCTCTGTATAGTTGAGACTGAGCATAGGATGTTTGTTTTCAGCATTTTGAGTGTTGTGGCTTGGATTGCGACGCTGAATTGATGTATTAAGGTTAAGAAAATACCAAACTTAGGTGTGTTGTGTAATGTATACTATAACCCTTGGAATTTATATATAATTGTGATGTTTTGTGTTGTGAAAGTTTATTTGTGATAAGTACATCATTTACTCACTTAAAATTATGTCTATAATGATTGAACGGATGTCGTTGAGGCTTGAAATTAATCAAAATCGCAAAAATTTGGAAATTGAACCAATTCAATAGAGCTCACCGACAGCGCCCTCAACGTCGCCGACGGTGAAATTTTTTAGAGACTTAGGATATTAATTCAATAGAGCTCACTGACGGCGCTGAAGACCCCGCTGACGATGAGATCCCAAAAAAACACCTTTAACCGCGATTTTGACTAGTCAACCACCACTATTCATCATCCCAATGCATATTTTGACCTAGGGCTTGAGAGATCTTGAATTTGGGGGCAATTTCAAGGCATTTGGACACCGGATTTGATCATCTCTTGGTAAGATCTTCACTCCAAACTAAAAATATTTGATTTTCACCATGAATTTCTTCCACATTTCACCTTGATGAGTTTCTTCCACATTGAGATCTAAAAAAATTGAGAATGTGAAGGAAATATTGGGAAGAAATTCATGGAATTTAGTTTTGAACTCTTAGAAATCACTCTTGGAAGCCATTATTTGCATATTTGAAGGATATTTTGGAATTTTATTCTATAATTTTGATTAGATTGAAATGGATTTACGACAAAAGAGGCGACTTGAGTTAGATGAGTCTCGCTTCGTCATTGCGAAGGCTCAATCGAGGTTTACTTCAGTGTTTGAAGGAAAGAAATGTCTACAAGATCGAGTTTTTGAGAGTCTGGTAGGAGAAATTGAACGAGTTATTACCGAGCGGAGGTGAGAAAACTTCGGTTACACCACCAATAAGGCTACTGCTAATGTTGTAAAAGAGTTTTATGCCAACGTGTTCTATTCTGAGGATGAAATCGTTCAAGTGCGGGGATTTTCTGTTGAATTTAGTGCTGCCCGCATTAACTCCTTTTACAAAGTCCCAGACTCCTATAACTGCCACTATGAAACCTTCAATACGATGGAAGGCCTGCTAAATGATGCGATCAACTTTCTCACTGATGGGAAAGGAACATGGAAGATAAAGCAACGAGAATGGGTAAATTTTTTTGCTTCCATGTTGAATGCCACATCTAAAGCGTGGCACTATTTTATTTCCTCTACTCTGTTACCGACCTACCACCATAGTGAGGTAATAAGAGATAGAGCTATTCTGAATTTTTGTATTCAGAATAATAGTAATATAAATGTGAGGAGAATCATTTTTAAGAATGTATTGATCACGGCATGGAGTGAAACAAGTGGAGGTCTAGGACATCCCAGCCCTATTTATGCACTGTGG
>NW_018252357.1:65161-65834 GCF_001263595.1 Phalaenopsis equestris
GGTTTATCCTGTGAAACCCTTTAGTAAAGCTAATTTAAAGACGTATGAACCCCATGACAAATGGAGAACTGGGAGTACAAGTAAAGAACCTTCTACTAGTAGAGATATCCCTTTTACTAGTTATGACCTTCCACCTTCTAGTTCCCCTACTCTGACTGATTTAATGAATGAGTTGACCTTACAACAAAAGAGTATAGAGTTAATAAATGAAAGGATTGGAGGTTTAGAATGTAGACATGATTATGATAGTGAGTATCTACAGAGGCATTCGGACTTTGAGATAGCTTACTATGAAGTTCAGGCTCAACACTATAGATGTGAGCCTGATGTTACTTTTCCTGAATACCTCCGATATACTCAGTATCAGCCCAATCCACCTGCCGACCAAGGAGACGAAGACCAAGTTTGGGATTTTGATATTTGAATATAATTGATGTAATTATACTTTTATTTTTGTAATCTTTTATAATAGAAATGGATGTTTGTATGCATTTGTACTTTCATTTTTATTGTTATGTTGTAATTTGATAATTTTTAATTTTTGTTATAATTGTTTGGTGTGGTAGTGGAAATTTATTAAATTGTAATGTGATGTGATTTTCATTTTTTTATTTTAATTGTAATTGTTTTATTTAGTGTTATGGATGTGTTAGCAAAATATTGTGTTTGTATA
>NW_018252358.1:0-3223 GCF_001263595.1 Phalaenopsis equestris
ATATCTCTCATTATCTCTCTATCTTAAATTCTCTCATCTTTCTTCTCCATCTTACACACACTCTTACTGATACTTGCATCATTTCTCTAATTTTTCTTTTCACTCTCCCTTTCTTGCTCCCTCACTTTTCCTCACTCTCACTCTCTTTCTCAGTATTCTCTCTAACTCTAACTCTTTCTCTCACTATTATTTCTAATGCTCTCTCTCATGATTTCCCTATCTCTATTTCTCTATCATAGAAGAAACTAGGACCAAGAGTGAGAGGAAAGGAGGAGAGAATAGTGTGAGGGAAGGAGTTTGCGAGAAGAAAGAGAGAAAAAGACTGTCCCTCTTCTTCTAATAGAGAGAGGTAGATATTTTTTGGTATCTCCTCTTTCTTCCCCTCTATTGCTAAATAGAGGTGAGAAAAGAGATGAGAGAAGAAAAGGAGAGCAATGATATCTAACTCTCACTCTTTCTCTCACTATTTTCTATAACACTCTCTCTCATGCTTTCCTTGTCTCTATTTCTCTAGCGCAGAAGAAGGTGGGACCAAGAGAGAGAAGGAGAGGAGGAGGAAGTATTGTGAGAGAAAGAGCACGCGAGAAGAGAGAGAGAAAGACTCCCTCTATATCTAACAAAGAGAGCTAGATGTCTTTTGTATTCCCTTTTTCTCTCATCACTTTATCTCTCTATCTCCTTGCTCTCTCTCTCATTATCTCACCTAAAGGGAGGGGTTGGGATGGAGAGAGGGAGAGGAGATTGCTAGAGAAAAGGGTGAGAGAGAAAGAAGATGGAGCAAGAGAAGGAAAAAAAATTATGAAAGAGAGAGAAAGCAAGAGAGAAAGATAGTGGAAGAGATGAAGAGAGCAAGAGAGCAAGAGATAGAGAACAAGAGAGTGAGTGAGAGGGATAGAGAGAATAGAACGATACAACAAGAAAGAGAACATAAGAGATAGATAATACAAGAGAGAGGGAGAGGTGGGGGGGAGGGAGTGTGAGAGTGTGAGAGAAAGCAAGACAGAGTAGGAGAGATAGATATAAATAGTGAGGGGTAGAGAGGGAATATAAGAGATAATTAAAGAGAGGGTGGGAGATGGAATGAGGAAGGGATACAGGGAGCAGTAGGGTGAAGAATGAGAGAAATGGAGAGGAGAGTGTGTTAGAGAGATAAGTAGAATAAGAGAGGTAGACTGTGAGAGAGGAAGGAGAGAGAGAGTTAGAGGGTGATACATGAGGGAGAGTGATAAAGAATGAGAGCTAGCGAGAGAGGGAAGAGGTTGAGAGAGAGAGAAAGAGCTTGAAAGATAGAGAGGGGATGATAAAGAGCAAAGATAAAGAAGAAAGAGTAAGAAAGAGAGAGCAAGAAAGAGAGAAAGATAGTGAGAGAGATGTGGAGAGATTGAGAGAGATAGAGAGGTAGAGAATAAGAGAGAGAGTGTGTGAGATAGAGAAGAGAACAATACAAAAAGCAAGAGAGAACATATGAGATAGAAAAATGAGAGAACATTAGATATTAATAATACAATAGGGAGGTGGAGTGAGGGAGGGAGGCAGGGAGAGCGAGGGAGGGAATGGGGTAGGGAGGGAACGAGCAGTTGGGAGAGAGAATGAGAAAAATGGATTTGTAAGGAGAGTATTTGTTAGAGAGACAAGTAGAAATAGAAATATGAAGGGAAAGTGAGAGAAGAAAAGGAGAGCTAGAGGAAGAGGCAAGATAGGGAGCATAAATGGAGTGAGAGAAGCAAGGGAGAGAGAGAGATAGAGAGAAGGTAAAATAGGGAGGGAGAAGAGAGTGAGAGAGAGAGAGAGGGAAAACTTGCCTCCCTTTCTTTTCCACCCTCTATCACTCTACTCTCACCTTCTCTCCCTCCCTCCCTTACTCACTTTCTCTTCATAGACACTCTCTTTATTTTTCTCCTCCTTTTCTCACATGAACCATCTATCTCTCTCCCTCTCTCGCTCCTTCCAACCCCCTCTCTCTAACCCCCACTCTACATTCTTTCTCCCCCCCTTGCTATCACTCTCTCTTTTGAAGAGGGAGCTAAAAAGAGTGAGAAAGAGATATAGGGACGAAATGGGATGGAGAGAGTGAGAGCATCTTCTCTCTTCTCATTTCTCTCTTGCTCTCTCTTCATCACTATCTCTCTCCTTTCCTCTCCTTTCTTCATTATTCTTTCGCACTCTATCTCTCTCCATCAATAGAAAGATAAAGAAGAGAGGGTGAGGGAAGAAAGTGATAGAAGAGGTAGAAAAGAGGAGAGAGAATGAGATATTACAGAAGAGAGTGAGAGAATTAGAGTGGGAGAAAGAGGAGAGAGATGTGAGAAATGAGAGATAGAGTGATAGTGATAGGATAGATAAAAAGAGAAAAGACAATGAGAGATTATAGAAGAGTGTGAGAGATTTAGAGTTCCTTATCCCGCTTTCTCAATCGTTCTCTATTTTCTTTCTCACTATCTATCTCTCTCACTATCTCTGCTTCACCCCCTCCCTCCCTCCCACTCTCAAAGAGCGAGAAAGAGAGAAATAGAGACAAAGAGAGAGTGACTGCCTAAGAGAGGGAGATAGAGAAATATAGAATGAGAGAGAGAAAGTAAAGGAGAGAAGAGAGGGCGAGTAATTGGAGGGAGATAGAAAGAGTATCTCCATCTCTTTCCTTAATCCTCTCTCACACTTTCTCTTTTGCTCTCTCTAGCTATCCATCTCCATCTTTATCCCACTCTCACTCACTCACTTTCTCTCACACACACAATCAACACTCTTTACCCCACCTTCTCTCACTCACTCTTTCTAACAATCTTCTCTATCATGATATCTCTAGTTCTCTCTCCCTTGTCTCTCTCACTCACATTGGTCCTAGTATCTCTTTCTCTCGCATTCTAGCACCGTCCTTCATCATCTCCTCTTTCACTCTCTGTATTTCTCTCTTTTATCTTGTTCTCCATCTCTCCCTCTCTTCATCTCTCTCCCTTTCTCTCTATCTCTCCTTTATTGTTATCTCTCTTTCTCTCTGTTAATCTATCCCCCTAATGCTCCCTCTCTCTTGTTCTTTGTCCCTCTCTTTTCTCATTATATCTATCGCAAAATGTTCTCATTTGCTTTTTTTCTTCTTTCCCATCTCTTAGTCTGCCCCTCCTTTTCTCTCTTTCACTTCCCTCTTTCTCTTTCCATCGATCACTATCTCAATCATATTGCTCTTGCTCACTACCTTTCTCTATCTCACACCATATCTCTTTGCCTC
>NW_018252358.1:4107-4660 GCF_001263595.1 Phalaenopsis equestris
ATTAAGAGAGAGAGAACATGAGGGAGATGGAGTAATGAGACTCTCCATCTCCCATTCCATCCATCTCTCTGTCCTTCTCATCCTCTCTCAATCTCAACCACCTTCCTTTTCTTCTATCTCACTCTCTCTAACTCTCTCCATCTCTCTCCATTTTTCTTTCTCACTCTCCCCTCACTCTCTATCTCTCTCTTGCTTCCTGCACTCTCTACCTCTCTCTAGCTCTCTCTATTCTTCTTTTCTCTTATCTCTCACTCACTCTCTCTCTCACTGTATTTCCCTCACACTCCTCTCTATCTTCCTATCTCTCACTTTCTACCTCTCTTACTCTATCTTTCCCTCTCTACTTCACTCTCTATGTCTCCCTTTAATTATCTTCTGTTCCTCTTAATTTCCTCTTGCTCGATACCTATTTGCCTTTCTCACTTTATTTCTAACCCTCTCTTTCTCTCTCTTTGTCCCTCACTCTCTCTCTAACTGACTAACTTCTCTGACTCCATTTAACCTCTCCTCACTCTTTTACTCGCTTCCCTCTCATCTTTATCTCTCTCTCAAC
>NW_018252358.1:5272-8183 GCF_001263595.1 Phalaenopsis equestris
CTCTCCCTCTCCACCCCTTCATCGCTCTCTCTCCCTCTTTCCATCCCTCTCTCTCCTTCTCTTTATCCCTCCTCCTCTCTCCCCTTCCCTCTCCCTTCCTCCTCTCTCTCCATCTCTCATTCCATCCATCTCTCTCTCTCCTTCTCATCCTCTCTCTATCTTAACCACCTTCCTTGTCTTCAATCTCACTCTCTCTAACTCTCCCCATTGTTCTCTCTCACTCTCCCGTCACTCTCTTTCTCTCTCTCTCTTCCTTCACTCTCTACCTCTCTCCTCACACCGCTCTCTCTCTCTATCTTTCCTTCTCTAGCTCTCTCTATTCTTCTTTTCTCTGTATCTCCCTCACACTCCTCTCTATCTCAGACTGTTGTAGTATATCTCTCTCTTTCTATCTTTCTTACTCTATCTTTCCCTCTCTACTTCACTCTCTATGTCTCCCTTTATCTATCATATTTATCTTCTATTCCTCTTACTATCCTCCGCTCTCTCTTGCTTGATACCTATTTCCCTTTCTCACTTTATTTCTAACTCTCTTTCTCTCTCTTAGTCCCTCACTCGCTCTCTCTCACTCACTAACTTCTCTGACTCCATTTAACCTCTCCTCACTCTTTTACTCACCTCTCTCTCATCTTTATCTCTCTCTCAACCATCTTTTCTCACTTACAGTCTTGCTCACTTTGTTTAGTCTCTCACTTATTTTCTCTTTCAGTCTCACTTGCTCTCTCAATTATTCTCTCTTCTCTTTCTTTCTTATTCTTTTATGTTATATCTGTCCTTCTCCATCTTGCTCTATCTCCCTCCTCTCTCAAATTTATCTCTCTCTACCCTACCCTCTCTAACACACTTTCCCTCTCATTGTCTCTCTTCCCCTCTCTTTCTTTATCACTCTCTCATTCTCTTCTCCCCTCATTTCCCCTCCCTCCCTGTAACTCCCTCTCATTATCTATTTGCCCATCCTTCACTCACTTTTAGCCTCCCTTCAAAACTCATCCTCATCCTCTTTCTCTCTCTCACTCTCTCTCTCTCACTCGAAGTGTCTTTATATCCTTTCAACCTCCCCACTTCCTTTCATACTTCTTTCTCTCTTTATCTCTAAGTTAAAGGGAGCAAAAGAAAGTAATGGTCCAAGACAGGGGAGAAAGAGGAAATGAGCAAGAAAAGGAGGGAGAGGCAGCAAGAGCATAAGAGAGAGAAGAGAGAGGAGGGGGCCAATAGGGGGATAGTTTGAGGAAGAGAGAGGGAGGTGAGATGTCGAATCGTTTGATAGTTTGAGAAAAAGAGAGGAAGCTATCTTCCAATCCCTCACTCCACACACACGCTATGTCTCGTCAGATTGAGAGAATGAAGATAGGGAGAATGAAAAAAATTTAATAAGGTAGGGTTGTAGAATGTGACCAAGAAAGAGACATGTTGAGATAGAGAGAATGAAGAGAGGTGGGCAAGCAAGAGAAACAGAGAGAGTGGGAGATAGATAAAAGGAGAAAGAGGGAGTGATAAAGAGAAGAATAAAAGAAAGAAAAGATTGAAAATAAAGAGCAAGAGAGAGGTGGAGAGTGAGGTAAGAGAGACAGTAAGAGAGAAAATAATAGATAGTGAGGTAAAGAGAGTAAAAAAGAGATTAAACAAGAATGAGAAAGTGAGAGTGAACAAGAGAGGGGGGAGTAAGAGAGGGAGAGAAAGAAAAGCCATATACCTTCAAATCTCTCACACTTAATCTCTCACACTTATATTGAATATTGAGAGTGAGAGAGAGTTGGGAAAGTGAGAGCGATAGAAGGAGAGAGAAAATAGCAAGAAAGAGAAGGAGAGAAGAGAAATAGAGAGAAAGGGAGGGGAGTGAGAGGGTGGGAGAAAATGAACAAATGAGATAGAACAAGAAGGAGAGAAAGTGAGAGAGTAATGGACCATTTTCTCTCTTTCCTCATTGTCTCTCTTTCTCTCTCTTCCTTTGTCTCTCTCTCATCCTCTATTATTTGTGATGTAATTATTTATCTCCCCGCCCTTCACTCGCTTTCAGCCTACCTTCAAAACTCTCACCCTCGCTCTCTTTCTCTCTCTCACTCTCTCTCACACACACTCTCAGTGTCTCTCTATCCTTTTCAACCTGTCTACTTTTTTTCTTAATTCTTTCTCTCTCTTTATCTTTAAGTTAAAGGGAGCAAAAGAAAATAATGGACCAAGACAGGGGGAGAAAGAGGAAATGAGTTAGGGAAGGTAGGACAGGCAACAAGATCATAAGAGAGAGAAGGGAGAGGAGACGGCGGATAGGTTGATAGTTTGAGATAAAGAGAGGGAGCTATCTTCCAATCTCTCACTCCACACACACGCTACGCACTGGATTGAGAGAATGGAGATAGGGAGAGAGAGAAATGTTAAAAGGTAGGGTTTTAGATTGTGAGAAAGTAATGGACCATTGTCTCTCTTTCCTCATTGTCTCTCTTTCCCCCTCTTTCTTTATCTCTCTCTCATACTCTTCTCCCCTCATTTCCCCTCCCTCCCTGTAACTCACCCTCATCTCCCCATCCTTCACTCACTTTTAGCATCCCTTCAAAACTCTCACCCTCACTTGCTTTCTCTCTCTCACACACTCTCAGTGTCTCTCTATCATTTTCGATCTTCCCTCTTTTTTCTTACTTCTTTCTCTCTCTTTATCTATAAGTTAAAGGGAGCAAAAGAAAATAATGGACTAAGACAGGGGGAGAAAGAGGAAATGAGTGAGGGAAGGTGGGCGAGGCAGCAAGAGCATATGAGAGAGAAGGGAGAGGAGATGGTGGATAAGTTGATAGTTTGAGAAAAAGAGAGGGAGCTATCTTCAAATCACTCACTCCACAAACAAGCTATGTCTCGTTGGAAAAGTGAGAGTGAACAAGAGAGGGGGGAGGTAGAGTGGGAGGGGAACTTAGGCCATATA
>NW_018252358.1:8226-8479 GCF_001263595.1 Phalaenopsis equestris
ACACTTCTATTGAGAGTGAGAGAGAGTTGGGAAAGTGAGAGCAATAGAGGGAGAGAGAAAAAGAGAAAAAAGAGAAAGAGAGATGAGAAAGAGAGAGAATGGGTGGGGAGAGGGAAGGTAAGAATAAATGAACAAATGAGATAGAAATGAAGGAGAGAAAGTGAGAGAGAGAAATAAATCTAAAAACAGCAAGAGGAAGAGCAATAGTGAGGGATTGGGAGAAAAAGATAAAGAAAGAGAGAGAATGAGAAAT
>NW_018252358.1:8489-21795 GCF_001263595.1 Phalaenopsis equestris
GAAATAATGTAAAAGGGGGAGGGATAGAGAAAAAGAAGGAAAATATTGTGAGAGAAAAGAGTGCTAGAGAGCTATTCGAAAGAGAGAGTGAAGAAGAGTGAGAGGGTGTGAGAGGGGAAATAGATAAAGAGATAGAGCGGAGAACCAAGAAAGAAAGTGGGAGCGATTGAGGGAGAGTGAGATAGAGGATAAGTAAGAGACAAAAAAAGAGTGGGGGAGGGAGCTTGAGAGAAAGTGAGTAAAGAGGGAGGGAGAGGGAGAAAGAGTGAGAGCAAGAAAGAAAAGCAAAAGTAGAGATAGTGTGAGAAGAAGAGAGAGAGTAGAGAGGGAGGTTCTTTCTCTCACTCTCTAAGGATTTTTATCTTGCAATCCCTTACTCCCTCTTACTCCCTCTCTCTTATCTCTCTCACACTCTCCCTCTCTCTATCACTCTTTCTCTCCCTCACACACTTTCAATTCCTTTATCTTACACACACACACACACACACAATCTCTCTACCCTCTTTTGCCTCTTCTCTCTCTATCTCTCTGTCAGTCTGTCTCTCAGTCTGTCTCTCAAAGTCTGTCTCTCAAAAGCTTGCCATTTTTCTCTCAACCTACCTCTCTTTTGGTCTTTTGCTGTCTCTCACTCTTTCAAACTCTCTCACTCTTTCTCAGTGATGATGAGAGAGAAAGTTAAAGAGAGGAGGGATGGTCAGAGAGGGAGTGGAAGAGAAAAAGAGAGAATGAGAAGAAGACAAAGAGAAAGAGAAAAGATGGAAAGGGAGGGAACTAGATTGAGGCAGAAAGTGCAAGAGACAGTTGAGAAGGGGGTGTAAAAAAGGAAGAGAATAAAAAAGAAAGACAGACATGAGATATAACTCTCTCGCTCTCACTTTCTCTTATATAACCTCCTCTTTGTTCTCTCCCATCCTCTCTTACTCTTTGCTTTTCTCTCTATCCCCCTCTCTTTCTCTCTAATTCTCTCTCACTTGTGCTCTTTCAAGGAGAGATGGCAGACAAGATAGAAGAGTGAGAGACTTTGAGAGGTTTATGGTATTGATGAGATAGAATGAGTGAGGGAATAAGAGAAAAGTAGGAGGGGAGAGAGAGGAAAAGAGTGTGTGAGAGAGAGTGAGAGAGAGATAAAGAAGATAGAGGTGAGAGATTGAAAGGAAGGCTTGGAAAGAGTGACGGATAAAGAGAAATAGATGGAGGAATAAAGGTTAAGATGAAGAGAGATAGAGATAAGGAAGTAGAGAGAGTGAGAATAATGAAGAGTGAGAGATAACATAAGGGAGATAGCATGATGAGAGATATAAAGACGAGAAACAGAACAAGAAATAAATAGGTAAAAGATATAGAGGTTGGAGATAAGAGAGAGATGGAATGAGAGAAACATGATGAAGAAAGTATAAGAATAAAGAGGGTGTAAGTATCTCTCACTCTTTTTCTCATTATCTCTCTTTAACTCTATCTCACACTTTCTAAACAGAGCAAAGGGAGAAAGAATGGAGGGGGAAAGAGGGATAGAATTAGAGTGAGTGAGAGGGACATAGTGAGAAAGATGGAGAGAAAAATGAAATGAAACAATGAGAGAGAGTGAGAGAGAGAGAGAGACAGTGAAATAAAGATAAAGAGCGAGTGACCCTGTCTCAATCACTCTCTATTTATTTATTCCCTCTCTCTCTCTCTCACTCTTGTCATCTCTTCCTCCCTGCTTTCTGGTTGTCCCTCTATCATTGTCTTTCCCTGTTTCTCTCTAGAGAGATAGATAGAGAGTGCGTGTGTGTGCGAGGGAGAGAGTGTGAGAGAAAATTCAGAGATTTTGAGAGCAAAGCAAAGGGAATGAGAGAGGAAGAGAGGGAGAGGAGAGAGAGAGAGAGAGGATGAGAGACAATGAAGGTATAGAGAGAAAGCAAGAGATAGAGAGAAAGCAAGGAAAGCAAGAGATAGCGTGGTAAGGAAACGATGAAGGGAGAGAGGGAGGGAGGGAGAAAGGGCAAGAGAGAAATATTCCTCCTTCCTTATGGTCACTCTATCCTCTACATCCAAACATTCTTTTTGCTCTCTCTCCCTATATCAACCACTCTCTCTTTTCTATCTCTCACTATTTCTCTCTTCATCTTTCTCTATTCCTTTCTCTCACTCTCAATCTCTCTCATTCTAACAACCTCGCCCTCTTCCACTCTCTTTCTACCTTTTTCCCCTTCCTCTCTCCAATGTATCTTTATCTCTCTCTCTACCTATCTACTTTTCATCAATTCTACATCACAGATAATAGAGGATGAGAGAGAGATAAAGAAAGAGAGGGAAATAGAGACAATGAGGAAAGAGAGACAATAGTACATTACTCTCTCACTTTCTCTCCTTCATGTTCTATCTCATTTGTTCATTTTCTCCCACCCTCCCACTCCCCTCCCTTTCTCTCTCTTTTTCTTCTCTCGTTCACTTTCTTGCTCTTTTCTCTCTCCCTCTATTGCTCTCATTTTCCCAACTCTCTCTCACTCTCAATAGAAGTGTGAGAGTCCAAGGTATATGGCCTCTCTTTCTCTCCCTCTCTAACTCCCCCTCTCTTGTTCACTCTTTCTTTCTCTTTCTTGTTCAATCTCTCTATTACTCTCTTTACCTCACTATCTATCCCTCTCTCTTACTGTCTTTCTTACCTTACTCTCCACCTCTCTCCCGCTATTTATTCTCATTCTCTCTCTTCTCTTTCATTCACTCTTCTCTTTCTTTATCTATCTCCCACTCTCTCTGTTGCTCTTGCTTGACCACCTCTCTTCACTCTCTATATCTCAACATGTCCCTTTCTTGGTCACATTCTACAACCCTAGCTTATTAACTTTTTTCTCTCTATATATCTTCATTCTCTCAATCCAGCAAGACATAGTGTGTGTGTGGAGTGAGGGATTGGAGGATAGCTACCCCTCTCTTTCTAAAACTATCAACCTATTCGTCATCTCCTCTCCCTTCTCCCTCTTATGCTCTTGCTGCCTCTCCCACCTTCCCTCACTCATTTCCTCTTTCTCCCCCTGTCCTGACTTAGAGATAAAGAGAGAGAAAGAAGTAAGATAAAAAGTTGGGAGGTTGAAAAGGATATAGACACTGAGGTGTGTGAGAGAGAGAGTGAGAGAGAGAGAGAAAGAGGGCGAGGGTGAGAGTTTTGAAGGGAGACTAAGAGTGTGTGAAGGATGGGGAGATAGATAATGAGAGGGAGTTACAAGGAGGGAGGGGAAAAGAGGGGATAAGAGGATGAGAAATAGATAAAGAAAGAGAGGGAGAGAGAGACAATGAGAGAGGTGAGAGAGGTAAAGAGTGTTAGAGAGGGTAGGGTAGAGAGAGATAAATTTGAGAGAGAGGGGAGATAGAGCAATATGGAGAAGGACAGATAGAACATAAAAGATTAAGAGAGAAAGAGAAGAGAGAACAATTGAGAGAGCAAGAGAGAATGAAAGAGAAAAAAGGTGAGAGACTGAACAATGAGAGCAAGACTGTAAATGAGAAGGGATGGTTGAGAGAGAGATAAAATTAAGAGAGAAGCGAGTAAAAGAGTGAGGAGCGGTTAAATGGAGTCATAGAAGTTAAGTGAGTGAGAGAGGGCGAGTGAGGGACTAAGAGAGAGAAAGAGAGGGTTAGAAATAAAGTGAGAGAGGGAAATAGGTATCGAGCAAGAGAGAGTGGATAGTAAGAGGAATAAAAGATAGATAAAGGGAGACATAAAGAGTGAAGTAAAGAGGGAGAGATAGAGTAAGAGAGATAGAAAGAGAGAGATAGGGAGATAGAGAGGAGTGTGAGGGAGATACAGTTAGAGAGAGAGTGAGAAAGAGATAAGAGAAAAGAAGAATAGAGAGAGTTAGAGGTGGTAGAGAGTGAAGGAAGAGAGAGAGAGATAGAGAGTGAGGGGAGAGGGAGAGATAATAAAGAGAACAGTGGAGAGATATGGAGAGAATTAGAAAGAGTGAGATAGAAGAAAAGGAATGTGGTTAAGATAGAGAGAGGATGAGGAGGAGAGAGAGATGGATGGAATGGGAGATGGAGAGAGAGGAGGAAGGGAGAGGGAAGGGGAGAGTGGAAGAGGGATAAAGAGAAGGAGAAGTAGAAGAATGATATAGAAGAAAGAGTGAGGGAGGGAGAGAGGGTGAGAGAGATGCAAAGCTAGAGAGAGGAGAGCACAAGAGAGAAAGTGAGAGAGAAAGAGTGAGAGAGATTATAAGGGAGAAATGCTGATAGAGAGTGGGTAAGAGAGAGAATAAGAGGATAAGAGAGGAGGAGAGATAAAGCAAGAGAAAAAGCAATGAGAGTGGGACAAGAATGTGTTAGAGAGAGAAAGTAAGAGAAGAAGAGAGAGAGATTGAAAGAGAGAGAGTGTGAGAGTCTTAGAGTGAGAGAGAGAGAGAGTTAGAGCACATATTAGAGAGAATGGGAGAGTAAAAGTGGGAGTCGGAGAATGAGAAGATAAAGAGGGAGAGAGGGGGAGAAATAGGGAAGAGGAAGAGAATGAAAGTCTCCCTCTCAAAATCTTAGTAACTCTCTTTCCCACCAATTCCTCTCCCTCTCCTCTCTATTACTCTTTCTCAGCTCTCACCTACTCTCTCTCTCTTGTGCTATCAACTTGTACTTTCTCTATTTCTATTGCTCTCTCTACCCCCTCCCTCTTGTTCTCTCTCTTACCCCTCCTCTCCTTCTCGCCCCCTCTCCCTCTCTCTCTTACTCAATCCCCCTTGTGCTATCTCTCTCTTTTTCTGAACCACCTTCCTCATTCTCTTACCCTATTTCTCATTCCTCTCAAAAGAGATAGAAATAGTAGTGAGATAGAGAGAAAGAGAGAAGAAAAGAGAGTGAGAAAGAGTAATAGAGGAAGGAAGATAAAATAAGAGAAAAAGAGATATAAAGAAAAAAGAAAAAGTTAGAGAAGAGAGTGAGAGAATGGAGAGATGGAGAGAGATCTCACTTTCTCTAGAGTGGTAGAGAGCAAGAGAGATTTAAGTGAACAAAAGAGAGTGAGAGGGAGTGAGATAGAGAGAGAAATTGATGGTAGAAGAGAGGTTAATGGAACAAGAGAAATCTACAAACTTGGTGAGGGAGGGACCTTTAAGGTGATGGTGGGAAAGACAGAGAGGATAGGTAAGAGCTAGAGAGAGATGGAAGGAATGAGAGAAGAGAGCAAGAGAAGTACAGAGCAAGTGAGAGAGATTTAGATAGGGATATGGAGAGAAGTGAAAACTGAGAGAGGTAGAGAGACTAGGAGTGAAAAATACAATAGGAAAGAGAGTGACAGATTTAGTAAGAGAGAGAGAAGAAAAAGTTAGAGTGAAATTCGGAGAGAACCACAACATATCTCCCTTGTAATCTCTCTCAATCATTTTCTCTCTATCACTCTTTCTCTCTCACTTTCTCTCTTGTGCGCTCGCTCTCTCCCTCACCTTCTCTATCTCTTTCTATCATTGCTCTATCATTCATTCTCTCTAATGCTCCCGCGCTCTCTTTTTTTCAAACTATCAAGAAGTCTCTTTACTCATCCCAAACACTTTTTACTCTGTGCCTTTATCCCATTCTCTCTCTTTCTCCCTCCCTCTAACTTCCTCCCTCCCTTCCTCCCTCTTTCTATCTCCTTATATTATTTCTCTCTCAAAGAGATTGAGGGCGAGAAAGAGAGAAAGATAGAGGAGAAAGAGGGAAGGAACACGTGAGTTAAATGGATGTTCTCTCTGTTTCTCCCTCCCTCTCACTTCCTCCTTCCCTTCCTACTATTTTTTGGGTGTCATTCACAGACAATTTTGGGTTAAGTGAGATTGATGGTTAGATAGAGAAAGATAGAGGAGAAAAAGGGAGGGAACACGTGTGTTAAAGGGATGGGGAGATAGATAGAGAATAAGATAATAGAGACAATGAGGGAGGGCCTCAAGAGTGAGAGAGGGAGATAACAAGAAAAAGACTGTCAGTATAGAGCAGAAGAGAGGGAGGTGGGAGGGTTAGAGGTAGAATAAGGGGAAACAAGAATGTGAGTAACCTATAAAGATGGAGTCTCTCTATCTCAATCCTTCCATTCTCTCTTCAACTCTCTCTTATTCTCTATCGCTCCTTATCTCTCTTGTTTACCTCTCTTGCACTCTCTACCTCTCACCATCCCTCTCTCTTGATCTCACTCTTGATAGAGAAGGAGAGATTGCTCTCTTTGCTTGTTCTCTCTCTCTCTCCCTCTTTCTATAGCTTTTTTATTATCTTTTTCTCTTCCACTCTCTCTCTTATCCTGCTCCTCTCTCTTCTCTTCTCTTTCTCTTTATCTCTTCACCCTCTCTTCTCGCTCTCGCCATGACTCTCTCTCACTCACGTCAATCCTTCTCTCCATTTCTCACTCTCTTCTCTGTTCTATCTCTCCCTCTCTTCCTAACTCATGCTATATTTTTTCATTCTCTCCCTCACTCTATCACCTCACACTTCTCTTTTAGCTCATTCCCATTTATTCTCTCAACCTGACGCACTCTCGCTCTCCTCATCATTCTCTCTCCTTCTCTCGCTTCATCTCTCTGTCTCTTTTGCACTTTCTCTCCTTGTTTCCTCATTGACTTTTTCGTGCTCTCTTTCTCACTTTTCTCTCTAAATTATTACACTCTCTCATCCTTTGAAGCTCCCCAACTCTCACCCTCTCTCTCTTATGCCTTCTCTCTTCTCTCTCTAACTATGCATCTCTAACTCTCTCTTCTCTCGTCTTCTCTCTCTTAATCTACTATTTATCTTTTTTTTGCTCTCCCACATGCTCTCCCTTCATATCTCTCTCGCTCTCTTCATTCACTTTCTCTCTCCCACTACCTCATTTGTTCTATCTTTTACCCACTCTATTCCCCTATATCTTACACACTCTTAGTAGATATCCTACTTTTCTCACTCTCCAACTCTTGCTCTCTCCCTCCTCTCTCACATTTTTCTTCACAACCACCTCACTTTCCTTCCTCACTCACTTCCCCTCTCTCTCTCACTTTCCCTCCCTACCTCCCACCCTTTTTCTCAAAGACACACGCACACACACACACACACACTCTCTCTTTTTTCCTTTCACACTCTCCCTCTTTTAATACCTCTTTATGTGTCTCACCCTTCATATCTCTCTCCCTTTCTATATCTCGCTCTATCCCTCTCTCCTTTCTCTCTCTCCCTTTCTCTCATTCTCATTATAACTTTCTTTTCTCACACTGTCTCTCATTATCCCTCATTATCTCACACTCCTCTCACTCTCTTTCATCATTACTATTGCCCTTCTCTTTTTCTCGCTCCATCACAAGAGAGAGAAGAGAGAGGGAGAGTGATAGTGATGAGTGAAAGTGAGAGTAGGAAGAGAAAAATAGAGAGAAAGGGAGGGAGGGAGGGAGGGGAAAGAGAGAGAGAAGAGCAAGAAAAAGAACGAGAGGTCTATCTCCTTACCTAATTTTGTTTCTTTATTTCTCCTTCTCCTTTTCCTGTCTCCCTATCGAGAGGGAAGGAGATAAAGAGATATAGAGAGTGATAGTGAAAGAGAAAGTGGGACAGACTTGAGGAGTGATAAAGAGATAGGTTGACGGTGTAAAGAAAAGAAAAGGAAATAGAGAGAGATGGAAGAAGAGTGGCAAGAGAGAGGGTGAGAGAGGATCAAGAGAGAGAGAGAGAGACAGAGAGTTGACAGAGAGAGTAAGCATGAGAGATAATGAGAAATGGTGCGAGAGAGTTAATGAGATATAGAGAAAGAAGGATAGAGAGATTTTGAGTGAGACAAGAGAGAGAGATACTGAGTGAGAGAAAAGAGATATATATAGTGATAGAGAGATGGAGAGATAAAGAGAAAAAAGAGCATGTGAGATTGAGGGAGTAGCAAAGAGGTAGATGCAGAGACACAATGAGATAGTGTGTGACAAATAAACTAAGATAATATAAGATAATATAAAGAGTGGATAGAGAGAGACGAGTGTGAGAGAGAGAAAGATGAGCTACCAAGGGAGAGAATAAATGAGAAGGAAGAAGAGAGGTGTGAGAGAGAAATAAAGAGTGAGGATGTGAGAGGGTGGAATTGAGAGAAAAGAGAGAGATAGCGACAGAAAGTAAGAGAGCAAAAAAAGAGACATAATGCAAAGAGAGAGAAAGAGAGTGTGAGAGAGGGAAGAAAAGAGGAAAGGAGAAAGCAAGAAAGTAAGAGAAAGAGAGAGAGAGAGAAACTAAGAGGTGAGTGGGAGAGAGATAGGGAGAGAGAGGGGGAGAGCAACAAATAAAGGGGGAGGGGAGGGAGATATCAACATTGAGATAAAGGGAGAGATTGAATGAGAGAGAGGGTGAAAGAGTGAGTGAGGGAATAGGAAGGGTAGTGGGAAAAATATGGAGAGGGATAGAGTTAGAGGGAATGAGAGATAGAGAGATATCGTGTGATAGAGTGAGCGGAGTTGATAGTACAAGAAAGAGAGAGAAGAAAGAGAGAGGAAGGGAAGGGGTGATGGATGGAGAGAGAGAAAGAGCATGATAAAGGGAGAGGAAAGTCAGAGAGACGATAGAGAAAGAAGAGATTGAGGAAGAGACAATGAGAGATGTCAAAGCAATAAGAGGAGAATTAGAAGTAATATATAAGCAAGAGAAAGTGTAAGAGATAGAGAGAAAGATAGAAGGAGAGATAGAGAGACAAAGGAGAGATCAGGAGTGAATGAGTGACAGGGATAGAGTGATAGTAAGAGAGTGAAAGCAAAAGAAGAGGAATATTGTGAGTGATCAGCAAGAGAGAGATAACAAGTACACGAGAGGGAATAAAAATAGGGACAGCGAGAGATGACAAGTAAGAAGTGATAGAGATATATGTATATAGAGGGAGTCAAAGAGAGAGATAGACAGAGGGATAAAGAGGAAGTAATAAAATGAAAGAGGTGAGTGAGATAGAGAGACAAAAAGTGAGAGGAAGAGAGACTAAGAGGGACATAAATAAAAGAGAGAGATATCGAGAAAGAGAGGGAGGGAGGGTAAAGAGTGAAGAGAGAGAGACAAGGATTGGGCGAGAAAGAGAGGGAGGGAGGGGGAGGGTAAAGAGTGAAGAGAGAGAGACAAGGATTGGGAGAGAGAGATATGTTAATGGGTTGAGAGAAAGAGAGACAGATAGCGGGAAGAGAGTGTGAGAGAGTGAGAGAGAAGAATAAAAGAGTGATCAAGTGAGTAAGAAAAAAGGAAGCGAGTTTGAATAGAAAGAGTGAGAGTGAGAGTTAATGTGGGAGAGTGGTATTCTCTCTCAAACCCTCTCTTACTCTTCCTTACACTTTCTTTCTTGATACCTCTCCTCCATATCTCTCCTCTCACTCTGACTCTCCCTTGCAAGCATGAGAGGGAGGAGAAGTGAAAGGAAGAGAGAATAGGAGAGTGGGATAGTGAGAAAGATAATTAGAGGGGGAGAGGGAGAGAGAGAGGGAGAGAGAAAAAGAGAGAGTGGGGGAGAGAGGGAGGGGGAGAAAAAGGGATGTAGGGAGGGAGCATTTGAGGGTTGGAATTAGAGAGATGCAGGGTGAGAGATAAAAAAATAAGAGGGAGAGTATTGAGAGATTAGACAGAGGAAGTGTGTGATAAAAGGAAGGTGGTAGTGAGAAAAGAGAGAATAGAGAGATATCTCTTTGTCTCTCTTATTCCTAGAATAGAGAGATATCTCTTTGTCTCTCTTATTCTCTCTCCATCTATCTCCTCACATTTTATCATCTCTTGTTGTCTCTCTCCCTCCATCATTCCCTTACCAACCCTCTCTCTCTCTAACTCTTTCTTTTATTCTATCTCTCCCCATTTCACTCTTTCTTGCTTTCTCTCACTCTCATAGCCCTCTCTCTATTTCTCTTTCTCTACCTCCCTTCCACTCTCTCCTTCCCCCTTTCTCTCACTGTCGTTCTCTCTCCCTCTCTTCTCCCATTATGCTCTCTTCCTCTCTATCTCTCTTACTCTACCTCTCCCTCTCCCTTTTCCTCTCCTCTCTCCTCCCTTTCCCTCTTCTGGTCCTCCCTCTCTCTCTCTTGCTCGCTTCCCACTCTCCCCTCCCTTTGTAACTCTGTTACTCTCTTCTTCCGCTCTCTAACCATCCTTCTCTCCCCCCTCATCTCATTCTAATTCTCCATCACTCTCCCTTTTCTCTCACTCTCTGTCTTACCCTCTCCCTACTCTCTCAAATTGTTTTCTTTTTACCCCACCCTCCTTATATCCCATCCTCTCTCACTCTTCTCTCTCCTTTCATCCTTCAATCAGCTTCTCTTCTCTTTCTCTCCCTCACTCACTTTATCACTCTCTCCCTCTCGACCTCCTTCTCACTCTCTCCCTCTCTTACTCTTTCTATCTACCTTTCTCTCCATCCCTCTCCCTCTCTCAACTCTTCAATTTGCTTTCTCTCTTACTCTACTTCCTTTTTTACTTCCTTTTCTCTTTCTCCCCCTCCCTATCCATCCTTATGCCTCTCTCTCTTTCCATTATTCCCTCCCCCACCGTCTCTCACCTTCTCTCCTCTCTTATCTACAACTCTCCATCTCATACCTTTCTCTCTCTAGTTCTCTCTCCCACTCTTTCTCTTTATTTCATTCTATCTCTCTAATTATTTCTCTCTTTCTCACTCACTGACTTACCTCCCCCTTCTTTCTCAATGCCTCTCTATAAATCTTTCTCGCTTTTTTCTCCTTTTCCCACAGTTCTTCTTTTGTTTTTCTCCCGCACTCTTCTCTCTATAGCTCATTTTCTCTCTCAGTTTCTCTCTCTCCATCTCTCTCTATCACTCTCCTTCTCCCTCCCTCCCTCCATTTCTCTCTTTTTAGCTTCCTCTCCATCCCTCCCTTATTCTCTCTTTTTAACACTACCTCCTTCTCTCCCTCTCTCTTCTTCTCACACTTTCTAACACTCATCATCTCAATTCCCCTCTCTCACTCTCTGTCTTATGCTCTCATTGCCTCTTATTTTCTCTCTCTATCACTCTTTCTCTTGCTCTTATCTTACTCTTCGAACTTTTTCTCTTGTTCTTCTCTGTCCCATTCTATCACTCTCCAACATTAACTATCTCAAACTCTAACTCTCTCACTATTTGTTTGATTACTTTCTCTCACCAAACAAATTTTCTTTTTACCCCACCCTCTCTCACTCTCTTTATCTCTCCCTCTCTCTCACCTCTTTGAATGTCTACCCTTCTCGCTTTTACTTTATCTTTCACACACTTCTCTATTTCTCTCTTTCTCTCTCTCTCCCAAGCTTTCTCACTTTTCCCCTCCCCTTTCTCTTCCTCCCTCCCTCCCTCTCACTCTCTCTCTCTTTTACCCTATATCACTTTCTTTATCTCTCTCTCAACTTTCTCTCTCCTTCTCTATGTTGCTTTATCTCTCCCACTCTTTTCTCTCCCTTCTCATCTCCTTCCATCCCATAATTTCTCTCTCAATCTCTCTCTCCCTTTCCCTTCTCACTCTTTCTCTTCTATCCTCTCTTGCAATCTCTCTCCCCTTCCTCCCTAACCATCCATCTCTCCCTCTCTCTTCTTCTCTCTCTCATTTCTCTCTCACACTCTCATTTTAACTCCCTCCCTCTAACTCCCTCTTTTTTCCTTTGCTCTCTGTCTTTCTCTTATTATTCTCTCACTCTCTATCCCTCTCTCCCTCCCTCCCTTCCTCCCTCCCCCTCTCTTGCTCTCTTTCCTCTTTATCTCTCACTGTCCACATCTCTATATTTCTCCTCTCCCTCACTTTCTTCATCTCTCTCGCGCCTTCAACCTCACTATCAATTTATCTTTCTCTCTCTTTACTGAGAGAGATAAAACGAGAGATTATGAGAGGTAAGGAGGGTGAAGAGAGAGCAAGAGAAAGATGGGTGGCGGAGAGTGATGATGGGAGAGAAAAAATAGCGAGAAAAAAAATTCAAAGAAGAGAGAGTGAGAGATGATGAGAGAGAAAAGAGTGTGAGAGAGTTAGAGAGAGAGCAAGAGCAAAAGAGGGAAGAGAAAGAGAAGGATGATAAAGAGATACATAGAGAAAGAGAGAGAATAAGTGGCAAAGAGAAAGAGATAGAGAGTGAGAGATCAAGAGAGACAAAAGTGAGAAAAAATGGAGGTAATATGAAAATGAGTGAGAGAAAGAGAGTGGTGGAAGGAGAGGAGATGGGAGTAAGGGAACAGGAAAGAGAGAAAGAGAAAAGAGAGGAGGTAGAGTAAAAAAAGAGTTAGTGAGAGAGCGAATTAAAGACAAAGAGAGTATGAGAGATGGAGTGAAACAAGAGAAAGTTAGGGAGAGAGCCTTGGGAGAGAAGGGGGTAAGTAATGGAGTGAAAAAAGAGAAGAAGAGAAGAAAGAAAGAGATACAGATGGCGTGAGAGAGGTAGAGTGTGAGAGAGGGAAACTAAGAGAGAAAATACGAGAGAGGAGAGGGAGCAGGAGAGATTGAGAGAGGAGAGATATGGAGAGAGTGAGTGCGATAAAAAGAGTGTGAGAGTAGAGTGAGTTCTAGAATGAGAGAAAGAAAGTGCAAGATAGTGGGGGAGAGGGTGGGAGATAGAGAGCGAATGACAAATAGATAGATACGTGTGGAGAGAAAGGTTAATATTTTAAGAAAGAGATACCAAGAAACAGAAGGCATGAAAGAGAATGAGAGTGAGGGAGACAGAAGGGAGAAGTGAGAGAGGTAGGGAGAGAGTTTAGGAGGGAGTGTGATAATGAGATAGACTTAGACAAATTGAGCGAGAAAGTGTGTGTGTTAGAGAGATAAGAGAGAAAAGGAGAGTGTAAGTGTGAGAGAGAGGGTGAGGAAGATAAAGTAAGAGAGATGGAGCGAAAGAGAGCTTTAGGGAGGGTGGGAGGGAGCAAGAGTGAAAAGGCAAGAGAGAGAGAGAGAGTGTGTGTGTGAAAAAGTGTGTGAGAGAGGGAGAGAGAAAAATAAAGAATGGAGAGAGAGAGAGAGTGAGAGAAGGAGTGAGCTTAAGAGAGTGAAAGGGAGGCTAGGAGGGAGTGAGGGATGGAGAGACAAAGAGAGAGGGAGCTCCAGAGAGATTGAGAGAGGGTGGGAGAGGGAGAGAGAGAGAGAGTAAGGGAAAGGATGCTGGTGGGAGAGAGAGCATGAGAATGTGTGTGGGAGAGGAATAGATGCTGAGAGGGAGATGGTGAAAAAGAGAAAAGGGTGGAGAGCGGGAGATATGTGGAGCGAGAAAGGGAGGGAGAGACCAAAAAAGAAATCTAACGTGAGTGAGATTCAAAGTTGGTTTATGATAGAGAAAGAAGGAGATGTGAGAAGGGTACTAGAGAGAAATATGCCCCTCCCTTTTCTCATTCTCTCTCATACACCCAAACTTTATTTTCTCTCTCTATTCTTTTTCTATCTCTCCTCTC
>NW_018252359.1:0-3606 GCF_001263595.1 Phalaenopsis equestris
CCCCACACCAAAAATAGTGCCGACAATATATAAAGTTTAGAAAATATGAAATCAAATTGATCACTTATTTTTCATAGTTTAAATGAAAGAGCACTGTACCTCAAACTTTGTATCTTTCCCGAAAGATAAACACAAAACTTGAGGGTGAGACTCGATCAAATAAACTTAGAAATATATGACATCCATTTGGTCTACAAAAACCATTTTTATTTCTCGACAAGTTTCCCTATTTAATACAAAAAATTAAATGGGTTTTATATTAAGCTGGGTTCGGAAAAGCTTCTTATAAGGGCAAGCCCCTATATTTAATTACATCTTATATAACCGAAGTCACCTAAGGAAACTCTCAATAAAAATCAGGAAATTTTGTCTTCAAAGAGGTCAAAAGGATAGGATATTTCAACAAAATCGGACAAAGAGGTGTGAAAGGGGAATGGTTTAAATTTGGAACATTTATTGTAGGATCCAAAGGAGGAAGAACTAGGGGATGTCATAGATCCGGAGGAGAACCTCAGTGACTTCCCAAGCTATCGTATGGTTTGGCTTCAGTTTAGAGGAGAAAATATTCAAGAGCTGCATCATGCAAATTTATTTGTTAGGGCTTACATTCGTGTAAAACGATCACACAAATAACCTAGAGGATGTGATGATTTAGGTCATAAAAAAACGACAACCTAAAAATCCTAAGACAAGTTAGGGCTTATTTGATACAGTAAAGCCATACAAAGGCCTAAAGATGGGTTGCGGATTTATGTTGTTGTTGACCTCACTTTTGGGTGAGGGTTTTGGGTCTTTCCTTTAGTGACTAGGATCTAGCCTTAGGACTTTCCTAAAGACTATCTTAGCATCTTAGAAACGGTTCTCACCTTCTCCTTAGACATTTCAACCAAGTCTTTGTTCTATATGTTGGCTCTATATGTGATAAATAATCTTTAATACAAAGATTCAATATTACATAAGGGAACCCTGATCAGAATTCCTATAGAACCTTTGGACCATAAGAAAGCCTTGCACTGTTCTACACCTTTTTTGGACTCCAATACATTGCATCATCATTCATAATCCCCATGATCATCATAAACATTGCATTTTCATATCACAATATTGCAGTCATTACACCCATGGGGCTGACCAAAATTATTTGAATCAAGTTTACCCTCAAATACCCCACTTGATTATTCTAATTTTTTCAAAATTTCCCAAAACTGCCATTGAATTACAAAATCCACTTCAAACCATTTGATATTATCATTTAGACCATTTGATACCCAAAATTGCAAAAGCACCCAATTTTCCCAAAAATTACCAAAATACACCTGGACCCCCGAAATATCAAATTTTCCAAAATCTCCCAGAGTCAACGATAAGTCCTAAAAATCACACCAAATCATTCCTTATGTCTTCCTGAGAATTTTGACTGTAATATTGTTATATTTCCGGATAACTTTTTAAAACTTCGACACCAAAATAACGAATACTTAAAAAATGCTTCGGGGATCATAAAACCTTCCACATTGATCGAAAATGACCCCGAACTCTGTCGTTTGACTCCAATTTTTTTCTTGAACCATCTCGAACCTTTAAATCAACCTTTTGACCACTTTGACAAAAGTCGGCCAAAATTACCAAAATCTCACTCGTGAACCCAAAATTCTCAAATCCTTTAAAATTATTTCAAACACCCCTAAAACCAATTCTTGACCATCCATTGGATCTAATTTGACCAAATTCACTTACTTTGACCAAAATCGTCAGATTATGCTTAATGATCAATCAAATACCTCAATTTCAAATTCACATCAAATTCAACATGTCTAAATCTAATTTCAATTGAATACAAACTCATTTAATTTACCCATGATCAATTTCCATGTTCGATCACAAAAAAAAAATTCAACATAAATTAAATTGGACGCATTTTTGACATGACCGTCGACGAAAATCTGACTCGGGATGACGAAACGGATCGCACAAGTGCGCTCTGAATGTCGATTTTGATTAGAGAAGCTTTCATTCTATCTTGAAGACGTGTTAAAAAAACATGTGAATAATAATAATAATAATAATAATGATAATATTAATCACGCATGTGATTAAAAATAATAATAATAAAATAAAAATAAAAAAATTTATAAAACAGTCTCTCTCCCCCTCTCTCTATCCCCTATATAGCACTAATTCATTCTTAAGCAAGCCGCTGCACTCCATTCTCTTCTCTACACACAGCAACAGCTCCCCCACCCCTTTCCTCGCCGGAAACCAACGATGTCGCCGGAAAAGCAAAAACCGAGCTAAATTCCGGCGAACCTCCAACCCGACGCAAAAATCATGTAAAAACGACGCCACGAGGAGTTGGATAAGCTCAGGAAGTCCTACTTATTCAAACCTAATTGAGGACAAACCTCTTAGGCTCAGGTATATCTCATAAATTGAAATGATAATCCCAAACTTTCCTCCCTTTCAGATCAAAAAACAGATCATAAAACACCTAAAAATCCATATGGCTAAGAATCCATATGGATGTGGTCTACTCTTTGAGCGGAATAAAACAAGCTCAAGAACGCAAAATTTGGTTGAGAATCGGCGGAGAACGGACTCCGAGAAGTTTTGACCGTTGGTTCTCCTCCGTATGTCACAGCTCTTGGTCTCGTGCGTGAGGGAGATGATGCAGCCATTTTGTTTTATTTATTTATTTATTTTATTTAATAACTGATTACTAAACTTCAAAATTACATAACTTTTTGTAAAAAACTCCAAAATATAAACCGAAAGATGTGATGAACTCATAAAAATGAGGAAAATTTTTCAAAACTAAAATGATAATTTTTCATCAACCAAATATTTTTCAATTAATTTTTAAAGTTATAGAGTATTTAAATCATAAAAATTAAAATATAAATGAGAAAAATATGAAATTTATCAGAGATATTAAATAGGCTTGGGGAGAGCTTCTCTGATATTTCCAAGATATTTTAATGTCTGTATATTTGTATTTTGATTTTTGAACAAAATGACATATTTATGTAAATTAAAATGATAAAAATTATAAAAATTGTATAACTCTCTATGATTGAACGTTTGACCATAAAAAGAGGTTTAAAATTTTTAAAATCATGTTTAAAATAATTTTTATAATTAAAACACGTTAATTAGGGTTCGGGTTTAATTTAAGCTAAGTTTACCTAACCGAAGATCAATCTCAGTCCAACCTAGCCAATTCATCATGTTCAACATGATTACAAACCTGATCAACCAACTCAAGGATTGAGTCAATCACCCATTAAATCCAATTTTAGTCATTTAGGGCTTTAGGTCAGCCCGTCTTTAGACCAAGTTACAAACCTGATCAGCCAACTCAAGGATTGAGTCAATCACCCATTAAATCCAATTTTAGTCATTTAGGGCTTTAGGTCAGCCCGTCTTTAGACCAAGTCTCGTTTGAGTAAACTTAAAATTTAGCTGATTCCAATTTGAGTTGTTGGACCATTTTAAACTTGAGTAGTTAGACCATTTTAAACTTGAGATTTAAGTCATCCTATCATTTAATTCAGACTGAACTTCTTTAAGTTTAGGGTTAGTCAACATGAACTATAGTTTAGTTTAACA
>NW_018252359.1:3840-5839 GCF_001263595.1 Phalaenopsis equestris
GGTTAGTTAACTCTAAACTAATAGGATTAGTTAACCTAAACCTTAGGTTAGTTAACCCTAAACCAATAGATTAGCTAAGCCTAAACCTTAGGTTAGTTAACCCTAAAATGATAAGATTAGTTAACCTAAACCTTAGGTTAGTTAACACTAAACCAATAGGATTAGCTAAGCCTAAACATTGGTTGGTTAACCCTAAACTAATAGGATTAGTTAACATAAACCTTAGGTTAGTTAACCTTAAACCAATATGATTAATTAAGCTAAACCTTAGGTTAGCTAAACCTTAGGTTAATTGTTAATTAACCCTAAACAAATAGGATTAGTTAACCCAAACTTTAAGTTAGTTAACCCTAATCTAATAAGATCAGTTAACCTAAAACTTAGGTTAGTTAACCCTAAACCAATAGGATTAGTTAACCAAAACCTTAGGTCAGTTGACCCTAAACCAATAGGATTACCTAAGCTAAAATTAGTTAACCCTAAACCAATAGAATTAGCTAACATAAACCTTAGGTTAGTTAACCCTAATCCAACCCTGATCTTTAGACTAAACAAACTTGAATCATAGCTTAGCCTTAAGCTAAACCTACCCTAAACCTTAGGTTAAGAACCAAACCCATAGTTTGAACACAGGAGAAATTTAGGCTAAACAAACTTGAATCTAGCTTAGCCTTAAGCTAAACCTACCCTAAACTTTAGGTTAAGAACCTAACCCATAGGTTGAACACAGGAGAACCTTTTAGGTATAACCTTAAACCTAAGTTAAACATAAACCCCTCAATGTGAACATCAACTAAAAAATAAAGTAAAACACATTGGGAGGGGTAAAATTTACATAAAACATATTAAAAACTTAAACTTAAACTAAAACAAATACAACAAGGCTTTAAAGCATGGCTTTGAGGTTAAGTCAGATTCAAAGTCGTCAACTTCACATAAGTAATAACAACTGAACAAAAATAACTAATAACTAAAATAATACACTTAAAATCTGATAACAAGATGTAAATAACCTAAAATATTTCAACCCTAAAATTGATGAAGTGATTCAAGAATTAATCAAATCTTAATCATAAAGATCATATAACGCAACTTAAACCTTTTTTTGTTCTAGTTCATGAAGATTCCTTGGACAATGCATTCTGTAGATGTTGACAAGAATCTTTCGGTTGTATTGGGCAACCACCTTTCGGACTAAGTAAGCTAGAGGCTACTCGGGACGATGGAGCCATAGACGTGTTGATTGGGTTACCACCATCTAAATAATTAAAATTTAATAAAAATTTGATAAAACATTGTTTCTTTATTTGCTCTATTTATTACTTTATGTATCTCAATGCATGTTCTTTTACTTCTTTTATCAAACATAGAATGCATGTGTTAAGGAAAAATAATGAAGGAATAAAAGTTGTTTAGACTAGGGAGAACCTAGAAATCATAACACTAGGGAATTACTTAGCTTAAGTAAACTTAGCCTTAGCCTAGGTTTGAACTATAACTCCACTGCCCTTTAATTAATTCACTATAAAATTATCAAAATAAATAAAACTTTTAATAATAAGATTGGAGGACTTGAAGACTTGAAGACCTGAAGACATTATAGTATGGAGCTTGGAGCAGACTTCATGGGCAGCTTGTTCAAGACCCTTTATTTAGTTTAAAAACAATCCTTAGGATTCTGAGGTTGCCTTTTATGACATAAACCTCTCTTTTTTGTTAGGCCCATGCATAGTTCCGATATGCAACATGTCCTAAGTTGTTTTAGGATTCGGAGATAGTCACTCGATGTAAAGACTCCTATATTTCTAGGCTTTTTGTGTAAATCATCGTTACACAAATCTAAGGCCTAATTAATAAAACTGGTAAGAGTTAACTTAAATTAATATCATCCTAAATTGAGCCAAACATTATGATAGTTTGGGGGATTACCAAGAACCTACCCTGGATCTTTAATCTCCCCTACTTTTCTTCCTTTGATTCTTAAAACAAAATCTTTCAC
>NW_018252359.1:6042-7630 GCF_001263595.1 Phalaenopsis equestris
CAGATCAAATGGAAGTCATTTATTTCTATAGTTTATTTAATTGAGCTTATTATCAAGTAGTGTATTACCTTTTAGGGTGGTACATTACTCGTGGTTAGCTCGATTATCCAAACTGTAAGAATCAATGGGATCAGTTTGACCCCATTTTCTTCAAATTAAAATACCTAATTTCTAAACACTATATTGCCCTAAATTAAACCGCACCCAATCACATGGCGACCGACAGTTGCATAAGCAAAAAACCTCAAAATCCTATGACTTGTTATTTAATTCTAAGGAAAGATGTTTTGTTGTAGCTCCTCTTGCTGTTGAAGGTTACCATGCATCCCATAATGCTAGCTCCATGCTCCTCGTCGTGACGAGTTTAAGTTTTCTAATGTGTCAAGTTATGATGTCAAATCAGATGTCCCTATAGTTAGGGTTCTTTAAATGTTATGGGGCATATTAAAGTTGATTAGAGTGACTTAGAGTGACACCGGTTAGGATCCTACGCTTCCTTCATTCCAGTACCACCATTTTCAATTGGATTCACTTAGTCCAAATGAATTTACTAAACTCAACTTATTGCATTCTGTACTTTCATTTAGACCACGGGAATCCTCGTTAGCAACCGTAGGTTACGTCCTCTGAGGGATTCCCGATCATCCAATAGAGACGTCTTAATTTAGTTGTAATTGTTGTTTTGTGATGTTTGTGATTAAATTTTGAGTTATTTGTGACCAATACTTGGGGTTTTATAGTTGCAAAGGTTTGGAGAATTTTATCTTGGTTGATTTTAGTTTTGATTTTTGTTTTACGACTGTCCTAGCAGTTTTGGTTTTCATGCAATGTGACATCATTGTTTAACATGCAAGTTTTGTCAAGTTTTGTAAGTTTGTAAGTATAAAAATGTAGTGTGGAAAGTACAAGAAAAGACAGCACTACAAAGTGTGAAAGCGTACCTGGCGAGTCATCTCGTTCTACCACTTGAAAGGTCACTACTTGCAAAGCATGTATATAATGTTGCAAGGAATTTAAATTGTAAGAGTAGATGAAGGTTTAGTTACCAAACCCCAACTTATGATTTTATTGAATTTTTATAGATCCTGGTAGATAATTTTAGAATAAAATATGGCAAGTCCAATTTGCCCTTCAGAATGTCGAATAGATTTCAAAATGCTTGAGGCATGACCTTAGATCACTTTGAAGACCTGTTGAAATATTTTGAGTTCAGACTTATCCTATTGCTCTATAATCATCCGAGGTTGAAGTGTGGCTACCCCGTTGCTCAGTGAAACTTAGCAATTTAATTATCTCAAGGATAGAATACTCAATTAATCAATTGATGTTTCGTTCAAGAGTTATGTGAGTGGGTGCCCCTAAAGAAATTTTATGTTATTTAATATTGTGGTGCCCACAATTAAGGTCAGGCTTATAGTGTTTATAGATGTTAATCACCAATTATGTTATCTTCTAAATCTGATTAATTGGGTTTAGACATCGAGTCTATGTCATTATTAATCCCTTAACAATCATAATAGGTGAAATGATGATTATCAAATTTTTTATTTAAATGACATTTATTCTTATCAAATGGTCAAACCATCCT
>NW_018252360.1:0-3764 GCF_001263595.1 Phalaenopsis equestris
CGGACTTAATTTTCTTTGTTTACGTTGGAATTACTTGCATGTGCTTTACCATCTAAATCATTCTCAGCATGCTTTTCTTGTGATAGAATCCACAGGGGCAGTGATGATTACATGCATAGCACTCGAGAAATTGCTATTTACAAAACTAACCATCAAACTTTATAACAAAACCCCCAGCTACATTTTCATTTCTCTCAGGAGCTGTTTGGCAACGGATTTAGTCCCGTTTGATGCAGGATTTAAGCCAAATCCTGCCAGACAGTCATTTTGCGCAAAATAAATCCTGAGATTCTGTAAATCAGGATTCCGCGCAATGTTGTAAATCCCATAAATCCTAAATCCTATATAAGTTAGTGGATTTAACTTTGCGGGGCTTGAGATTTAAGTTTGCGAGCTTCCGATTGTCTTCACCGGCCATACCTATTTTCTAAATCCTTGCTTAATTTTCCAAACATTTCAATCGAATTTACAAAATTTAGTAAATTCATTGTCACACAGACTGCCGACTTTAACCCATTCAGGATTTAGTAAATCTGAATTTATGGGATTTACTAAATCCTAATAACTTAAATTGCATCTTTTGCCAAATAGTCTCTCAAATTCTCAATGTTTTGATGTTGGCACACCCAAATGCATAGGATCAGCGGTTCAAAAAAAAAAAAAAAAATACATGGGTATTAATTTTGTAAATAGCAATGTTACAAGTGCTATGTATGTAATTATCCCTCTATTTTATATTGGGAAATTTACTGAACTGTTCTGGTTTCCTTGCCTGACAACTATTCAACCAGAAACTGAGAGCTTTCATTTCAAAGTCTCCGCACAGACATATCATTGTCCATTTCGTTGATCCTATCGCCCTATGAACTTTTATGTCATTATTCTTGTTCCATTAACAGCTTAATCATTATTTCTTCGTTTTTAGTGGCTTGATAGTCTGTTTATCCTCAATTTGTCTGAAACAAAAGCTAGCCATTTTGTGATTAACAGACAAGAACTTACAGTCGTTGCCTGTAACTACTTTGATCTGATCCTAATATTTAATATGTTCCTTCTTTCTCTTAAACCATCCTTTTAAATTTTAAGATTTTCTTATGAGGCCGTTCTACTTTCAGGGGTAGTCTAAAATCACCACTGTCTGAAAGGAAAAGACAACGAGCGGCACTTTCTCGCCGGTATTGGAATGGTCTATTTACAGCAGATGGAAGGCTTCGTGCTGGTGGCATCAAGTTTTTGAAGAAGGCTAGAAATAGAGTATGCACTTGCCCAGTGACCATTGCTTATTATGTACTTTAATTTATACCATCTTGTTGTGTTCTGCTGTTGATACTTCTTGATTTATAACAGCATTTTTAGTTGGATTTGAATGATTATAGTGCTTTTCTTTTGTTTATGGAATTGATCCAAGCATTAGAGCATATGTTTGACCTTTCCTCCTTGGAGTGTAGGAAATCTAACCTATATCTTAACTTCACTCCATGCATTTCAATCTTCGTTTTTGGTATGTACTTTAGTTGCATTTTCAGTAATTTCTTTGCTCGTGAAAAACATGTTGCATTCTATTATTCTCTTTTAATTCTTTGTATTGTTATGAAAGGAAACATCAATGAACACTTGCTTGGTGGATTGATATAGAGTAGTTTGTTTAAAATAAGTAATGAATATTAAACATTAATTTGGGCATCATCATAATAGCAAAAAAATGCACAAAGAATTTCAAAGGTTTATTAAAAAATGGGTTTACAAAGACAATATAAAGAGATTTTATAAAGAACTACAAAATAGAGTACCACCTTATGTTGTACCACTCAAACAGAATGATTAGGGAGTGTTTATAAATCTTACCATGGATAAGCGGTATAAGGCTAATGATAATGGCATTGATTGCCCAGCTCATCTCAGTATTTTTGATATATCTATGATGATTTATTTTCTTATTGTAAATAAAATACCGCATATTAATTATATGCAATTTGAACTGTCTAAGTATATTTGTGTATGAAGCAAACCTTAAATTTTATAGTTGTCATAAACATAAGACGTTTAGGATCAACAAATTGAGAAATTGAAAATTGATTTTTCTTAAGTAGATTGTTGCATTGTTTAATATTATACAATTTGAGGTGTGCCTCAAAGTGAAACACATGCAAAGTTCCTTGAGTTTTATGTCCCACGATGGGAGAAAGAGGTATAAGCCTCAATTATTTGAGGCACTCTTTCGGATGCAGATAATGTAGTTGATGTCTTTATTCTTTTCTTTGGAAGGTTCTGAGCAGTTTTTGTTGAGCAACCCATAGCCAAAGTCATAATTTAAACTGTAAAAGGAAGATCTTAATGCGTACTTTCCCATGGCAATGATGACTTAGCTATTGTCTCAATTTGTGTGATACATGTATGATGATTGTTTTTCTTATTCTAAATAAAATATCATGTATTATCTATATGCAAATTGAAGTGTTTAACTATAGTCATGTATTATGCAAGCCTCAATGTTATAGCCATAAAAACAGATGATGTTTGCATTAGGTCGTCTGCAATCCCAGAAATAAAAGTGTGGTCAAGCTTTGCATATATATGTCTGATCCTAAAACTATACAGCAAAGGTACAATCTGGAATTAAAGTACGAGGGGTAAACAACCATCTTATGTTCCTCTCCACACGTTCACTACTTCAAGCTTCAAACCTAGTGATTTCCAGTACAGACTCTCCTAGATGACTCTAAAAGTATCTGGAAAAAAATTAAAAAAAAGAGCTGACTTTCAAAACAAAGGTTAGCATAGGTAACATGTATAAATATCATATCCGATGAGAGGAGAGCTAAACAACATCTGCAAAAAATTCATCGGTCAAAATCATTATGCTCCTCCCATTTGAATACAACATACTACAACGAAACATTTGCCCTAAATATAGTATTGTGCAAGTATCACACCCATTAATGGACACAAAAGGCACACAAAGTGTGCAACACCTAGTACAAGCCAAAGAATAATAGTTGCACATAAAAAATCTCTAACTACATCTTAACCCTAGTTCTAAACAGGAACTATAAGGTGTTGCCTCCCTAAAATTTAAGTACAAGACATGCAAAGTTAGGGGTTAAGGGTCTTCCCATTTGAGTTGAGTTTGGGGCATTTTGGTTTTGACTTGGATTTAATGGAATTTGATGGAAATTGGGGGAATTTGGTAAATTTGGGGAAGTTAGGGAATTTGGGTTGATTTGGAGGCTAGGATTGGCCTTAGTAAATTTGGGTTGAATTTGGAAGTGTGAGTGTTTATGTGTGAGCCTCCAAGTCACAAGGGTTTTTCTAAGGCCTCATGCTCTTATGGAGAACTCTTTCTTGAGCTTCTTCATGTTAATCTTAACCAACTTAACGAAATGTTGAAAGTCTAGGACCACCCATATGAGACTTCACAAAAGAGCTAAGAAGTGGCTAGAACTCCTAGGAAGGTGGGTCCCATCACTGGTCTTCTAGGATATTCAATAGGAAAATCTTATGACGTGATCCTAAGTTTTAAAAAAAGGATTAGACCTCACCAAAAATGAGGTTAAAAACATGACAATTATATAGTGTACAATATGCCAAATTTTTTGAATTAAAAAGAAGCCGAGAGGTTATACCTTGGCCTTAAGATTTCATTGGATGAAGTGACTTCCTTGCCTTGATTGTTTTTCCTTCTTGTTTCCCTTTTAAGTGAAATTTTGGGGTGGGGAGGTAGGGTAGTTAACAAGAATTTTGGTGGGAAGTTGGGGCGGAGGATT
>NW_018252360.1:3872-5433 GCF_001263595.1 Phalaenopsis equestris
AAAAAATGGTGGGTAGTTTAGTAATTTTAAAACTAGATAGTTATGAGGGTTATGGAAAAAAAACAAAGTGGGTATCATGCTGAAGAGAATGAAGCAAGAAATTCATTAGTCCAATTCATTATAAAAAAAGAGGTGTCCAACCCAAGATATACCAAGTCGAACGGGTCAAGTGGTTACAAAATGGTTATGGTGTTTATGATCAAGAATTTTGACTTAGGCTCATTTGATAGAAAACAAATATTAGGAATTCAGTAGTGTAATTAGTTTTGTTCAAAGTAGCCTCATCTCAATATATTTCAAGTCAAAGTGAATCTAAACCCTATGAGAAGAAAATTGGCGGATTAGGTTGGAGTTTTTAGGTGATTTTAATTGATGAAATTAAGCATTTTTTAATTTAGATCAAGTTTGGTAGAAGTTTGATTTCATTTTGAGCTTATTTTGGGTCAATTATTTGCATATTATTTTTTCTATTATTGAAATTATTATTTTCTCTCTTGATTATCGCCAGCTCAACGAGCCTCCAAATGAAATCAGAGTTGAGAATGGAGAGGTTCATTTAAAATATTTTGATGATATGAATGCACCGACAAGATCCATTTTGGGCGTGAGAGGGGAGGGGGCAGAGTTGTCATGGAGGACATGGAAAAAATTTTTAAAATAGGGAGGGTAGTTTAGTAATTTTATAATTATATAGTTATGATGGTTAGGGAAAAAAACAAAGCGGGTATCTTTTTGAAGAGAATGAAGCAAGGAATTTGTTGGTCCAATTCGTTCTAAAAAAAGATGTGTCCAACTAAAGATATACCAAATCAAAGTGTTCAGATGGTTACAAGATGGTTATGGTGTTTATGATAAAGAATTTTGACTTAGCCTCATTTGATAGAAAAAATATTAGGAATTCAGTGGTGTGATTAGTTTTGTTCAAAATAGCCCCTTCTCAAGATATTTCAAGTCAAAGTGATTCTAAGCCCTATGAGAAGAAAGTTGGTGGATTAGTTTGGAGAGGTTCAATTGAAAGATTTTGAAGATATGAAGGCACTAACAAAATCCATTTTGAAAAATAAAGATTCGTTAAAATATTTTCTTATGGGATCATTTTTCAAGCATGAAAACTCTAAGTGTAAAACTTTACTTAAAAAGCGGTAGCTGACGACCAACAAATTGATTTACATGTCTTCATATAAGATTATGAGGATAATACTACTTATAGAATGTGATTTCGTTCATCGAATTGGGGCGTGGAGAAAAAAAAAATTTAGGGTTAGTGGGCAAGCACTATTCACCCATGGAAATCTAAAAGAACAATTTTACGTAAAAATGTCTCGAATGATCATTGCACTCATTTGCATGCTCTTCATATATGACAATAAGCATCACATAACTTTCATAATAAAATTTTGAGTTATACAATAATCTTGGAGAGAATGTGATAATTTTGGGATTTATGTTGATTAAAGCTGATTTTAGGTCAATTTTAGAGTTTGATTAAAATGGATTATATTTGGAGTTTGTTTTGGTTTTATTTCAATTATTATTGAGTTAGATTTCAGTTTTATTAAAT
>NW_018252361.1:0-9819 GCF_001263595.1 Phalaenopsis equestris
TTTGAGCATTTAAGTGCTCAATGAAAATTTTGTAACTTTATGCACATTATTAATACACTTAAATCAGCAAATGTTCATATTTTATATTTTATTTACTAACTATACCAAAATAATTTAGTTCGAAAGAAATGATCTCTAATAATATAATATTTAGTCTATGGATGGACTACTCATGAATTCTAAGCCATTGGAAAGTGGCTTGAACTAATTTGAATTCAAAATTACTTCCAACCTCATGGTTCGAACATTCTGAATTTTTCTTCCCTCCTAGCATCGTTGGGAGGAACAAAGCTTGCAAGGGTGGCACCACTATGCCAACTACAACTTTGAGAGGAGTAACTTATAGATAGAACTTGATGGAAAGGGGTTGTGAGACTAGAATCATGAAATGAAACTCACAGGAGAGTGTATCACCCAACTAATGGGCTGTGAAAAAGAAAAAAAAATTCACATGACCAATAAATACCAAGAGGAATTTGAGGGAGTGGCAACTACCAAGAAAGATAATTGGAGAAGGCATCATTGAACCCATAATGTCTAAAAAAGAGTATATGTTTGCATGACTTTTATCATCGAGAACTAGAAAAGTATAGCTTTCAAATCTATAACCTTCAAGAAAGATGAAAAGGAGTCTGTTGTAGGAGTGTGGTGGAGCTTGTTAAGGAGGCATCGTGGATCTGCAATATTTGAAGAAGTGTTCAAAAGACATGACATTCAATTAGAGAAAATATAAAAGTTAGAACAAAGTTAAATAAAATTTTAGTAATATTCAAACTATGCTCCAAAAGGGCAATTACATTAGATAGCACCCGAAACATTGTTAGTTTATAAATCTAGCACCGTCTGATCCATTTATAAAATTCTCACTGAAATATCAAAACTCAAGATAAAATCGTAACCCTTTTTTTCCATTTTTATGAATTTTTTTATTATTTTTATCGTGACACGTATAAATACATTGATTTTGTAGTTCAAAATAATAGGAAAGCTAGATTTTGTAGACAACAATACTTTGTTCCCCGTAACCCTTCTTTTTCATTTTTATCAATTTCTTATTATTTTTATGGTGGCACGTATAAATATATTAATTTTGTAGTTCAAAATAATATGAAAGCTAGATTTTGTAGACAACAATACTTTGTTCCCTGTATGTTAGTATCCCAAAGTTTAAATGAGATGTAAACTAAAATTTGAATTCAAATCAATTTTGACGGCATTGATTCTCATAAATAGCCGGGGATAATAAATTTTAAGGACCATTCCTCGAATAAAATAATTAATAGTTCCAATTAAATGCATTGCTGGGTGTGGTAATAATATAAAAATTTTGCCTATTTTTCAAGAATTTTAAATTTTTACTAATATATATTTCCAATAAAAATTTCGCTTTTTTTTAATGAATTTTAAATTTTTATCCTGAACTCAAATCTCAGATGATTGACGTGAACCAAAAATTTCGGATACTTTCAAAATTGAAGTTATTACATGGGGTCTCTTTCTATCTCAAATCCATAAGACGCCAATCCAGCCGCCCAACTCTCAATCCCACGCAAAAGCGTTCTGGCTGTGGCGCACTTCTGTGTTTACATTTTGGGGAAATTTTTTTCTTACCTTCCCGTTCTTGGCCGGGTTAGCGCTTTAAGATGAATGCTCTTGTTCCCAATCCTCTTTGCCAGTGATTCTATAAATTGGACTATTCATTCGAAGCTGAGGGATCCCTCCTGTTATGCGTAAGGCTTAGGGTGCTATCATATCCTTTTCTTCTTTTCTAAGAACCTGACGAAGTTATAGAAGTTTCAGATGTTTCAGAATCAGTTTTCCAGGCCTTCATCTTTCAAAGGATCGCTCAAGGCCCTGGAGGCTGACATCCAGCATGCCAACTCCTTGTAAGTCCTCTATCTCATCTTTGATTTTGTCCACTGCTTCGATTTTCTTCTGTTTTCTGACTTCCATAATCGAGATGGATAGAAATGATAAGAAAAAAAGGAAATAGAATTTTTTTTTTATTTCATTTGCGTTTATTCTCACTTCAAAGCATGCTCTCGCTAGTAGTTTTTCTTTGGGATTTGTGCTGGTTTTGACCGCTAGGGATATGGATTTTGCAGGGCTCATGCTGTGCAGAGAGCATATGGTGGTGCTTGCCTGCAGATGAAACTGTCTTATGGTCCTCTGGCTCCGATTTTCGTCTTTCTTCTGCAGTGGATGCACTGTGTCCCGACTTATGTGCTTTCCAGTAATCTAGGGCTTCTTCAAATACTTGTGTACAAGGTTGTACTTCTGATTTATTTTCTTATTTATCTTTTGCGTTTTTCAATCATTTTCCAAATTTTAAGAAAAATGACTTAATACTTGAGATTTTACTTTTCTGCTCTTATTTGATTGTTGTGCTTATGCTGAATTCAGTTGTGTACTGAGTTTGGTAGAATTGAACAATGGGGCTAAAATTATGCAGGTGTATGTTGACGGAAAATCGTCGATATCTGCACACGAGAGGAGAGCCAGTATTAGAGAATTCTATGGTAAATATTAAGTTATATATCCCTTTTGCTTTCAATGTGATTTTCTGGTGATCCAACTGCCCGCTTCTTGGTTTTTAATGACAAGTACATAATTGTAAATATATCTTAGGTATCATTTATCCTTCTCTTCAACAATTAGAAAGCAACCTGTTGGAGAAAAAAGAGACCTTTGACAGAGTTAGAAGCAAAGATATTGTTGGAAGAAAACGAGCAGAAGAGTGGCGGAAGAAGCTTTCGGATAAGGATTTGGAGAGAGATGATGAGTGTGGTATTTGCCTGGAAATCTGCACCAAGATGGTTCTTCCTAGCTGCAATCATGCAATGTGTATAAATTGTTACCATGACTGGTAAATAGTCAAGCATAAAAAAGGGATTTTTTTCTTGTTTCTGACTAAACTTTTTCTATGATTTGTCTAGCTTTCTGAATTAAATCTTGTATAACTTCGAATTATTTACTCTGCTAAGATTGTTATGGCTTTTGATGACAGGAACACAAGGTCACAGTCCTGCCCCTTTTGCAGGGCAAGCCTTAAAAGAGTTCGTTCTAGAGACCTATGGGTGCTAACAAGCAATTGTGATGTGGTGGATACAGAGACTATAGAAAAGGAGAATGTAAGGCATTTCTTTTGCTATATTGATAGTTTGCCTCTCAACATTCCAGACACACTTTTCTTGGTCTATTATGATTACTTGTTCTGAGGTAAAAATCCGAAGTGCGATCTGTAGATATAAGGAGAGTGGAATACAAACTGCACCAAAGCCATCCATCTCTATTTGATTGAGTTTGGCTGGAGAGAAATCTCTTTCATAATTTTAAAATTCTCCTAACATAGTTGATTAACTAGTTTGTAGATTAATGCTTCTCTGAAAAGTTGTAAATAGATTCTTAATTGAATTGAAATATAAGAATTTGTCTTTCGCTTCAATTGCAAATCAATTGATTTTCTTCTTTCTGAAGTTTTCCATGTTGTGTTTCTTAAAGAGAATGTTTCTCGTATTGATCTTTGGGTGGGCAATATTTTTAAATTTACAATCTAATTCACCAGTTTTGAGCCCCTGAGATCGTTTAGTTTAGTATATGAGGAAAGTCAATAATTTGATAGTTAAGTCTGCATGTTTTTAGAGAACTCTTTCTCGTAAAAATGGCAATAGGTATTTAATCTTTTTTATTTTGTTGTCCAGCCTTAATCAGCCAAAATAAAATGGTGAAATACTCAAAATACAGACATAGTGCTGCTAAATTCTAGAACTTGTACTTGTTTGAGAATTCTTTCAAATTGTCCAGAAGTTTTCTTCTTCATTCACATCCCCTATTCTACCTAAATTATTGGTTTAAATTTAATTGCAGATGCTCTTCATCATCAAATGCTTATTTTCTTTTGATAACCTTCTGAACAAATTTTATCCTTATTGTATCACATGTTTTTTTAATGCAAGTTATTTTGCATAATAGTAACTTCTAGTGAAGTTAAAATGGAAGGTGGTTCTTGAGTAAATGTTAAGTACTCTAGTTATGAAAAATGGTTTTATATATATATAGTTTTGATCCAATCGATTGGAAAGTTCAATTTTTCTCATAATTGTTTTAAGATAACATTTGGAAATGCCAAAATGAAAATCAACATCATTCCTTCTTCTCTCAAAACCTAAACGTTACATATAAACTAAAATTAATGGCATACTTTGATTATTTCTTCTCATTCAATGAACTTTTTGGTACTTTTCATTAAATGTATTATTTCCAGTTTACCATAAAATTTGTTGTTCAATTTCAGTAAAAATTCTCAAGAACTCTTTAACTTTACCCTAGTTTGTTCAATGGATTTATTCTCAGAAAAACATAAAATTTATAATAATATAGTTAGGGGCTGTTTGGGATCACTTTGTTTTTAGTTTTTCATTTCTTATCTTTATTTTGTTTTTTATATTTTGATTTGAATTTAAACATATTTGATTTAGATAATTTAAAAAATACTCAAATATTATTTAGGTGTTTTGAGTTTATTTAAAAATAAGTTTGATTTGTTTCTAAAAATAAGAAATAAAACATGAAAATTTATTTAAATCAAACCTGTTTTTTAAAAATAAAAATAAAAACAGAATGTAGAAGTGTTTATTTAAAAATAAGTTAGATTTGTTTTTAAACATGAGAAATAAAACATGAAAAATTGTTTAAATCAAACTTGTTTTTAAAAATAAAAATAAAAACAGAATGTAGAAGTGATGTGAAAAGAATCCTTAGGAACTATAAATTATGCTCTCATTTTTTTATTCATGACTGATGTCTAAGTTAAATCATCATAAAAAACCTTTGGGATTTTGCTTACTGGTACGATTTTTTATTTTCATTTTAAAACTTCTGCCGTTGGATTCTAGATGATAGAAAAGTTGAAGGTTTTCAGTCAATTGAATCTGAGCCAAAGTCATTCACGCATAACCCAAAGATGAAAGGAATTTGTCTTGGGGAGCGCTCCTGAAATTTTTGCATGTCTTAATCGTTACTTTAGATATTAGGCAAGGAAGATATTCAAAATTTTGAATTTGCTGAATGCGACTAGAAAATGACATGCTTAAAGCGATGTTCTTTGGTGAAGCTTGCAAATGATGTGTGCAAGGAGCCGTGCGGACTTTTAACAAAGCGAATTAATTATTCAAACCCTTATGATGTGGAAATACTTGCAAATATGTTATTTTTCCTGAAGCTTCAAGTTTTTAACTAAAAACGAAGAAAAAACAAAACTACAATACTACCTTAAATATTCTCCTGGATCGGTTGAAGCGAGAAAAAGAAGGATTAAACAGTATTATGTCCGTCGACTTTCAACCTCTTCTTGCTAGTTGCAGCAGCTGGTGCTCTACTTTTTTTGTTCATGCCTTTCTTCTATGTATGTAGTTCGGCAATAGAGTTAGAGACGTGTTGACATTCACAACCTGATCCTCGTGACATGTTATATTTTGCGGTGTATTTGACATTCTCCTCTAATTGGAAAGAATAATATCAACTTTATACGTTGGATAACACCAGAATTTTGTTAAATATGTTCTTTATTTTGGTAGAGAAATCTGCCCGAAAGTTCATTTTAAGCCAAATTACTCCTATTTATTACAAGTAGGAGTTGGAACTAGAAAATAGCTATGCAACCTTTCAATCATTGGAGATCCGCAACCTCTTCACTTTCCAACGCCACTATATCATGAAAAAGTTTGTTTGATTTGCAACTTAGTTTATGATGGTGATGTTGATCTCTCTATCAACTACTCAAAAAGATGTAATCATTTTTGTTTTTTAGATTTGAATATGTTCTTCACATTGTAAACCCAAAATCCATAGTGTCATTATAAATGACAATACCAATATTTAATTGTTAGAATCGTTTTTGAATTAACATGAAAATGTGATTGAATCATGGTGGAACCTTCTTCAAGCCATGATTACAATATGATTGCACTATCTTCAAGCCATGATTACACTATGGTCGCACTATCTTCAAGCCATAAAACCATGACCAAACCATCATCGAGCCATCTTTGAACCATCCTCAAATCATGATTGTATCATCATTGAACAGTCTTTAAACAAACATCAAAACTTCTTTAAATCATAATCAAATTATTTTCTTTTTCAAATTATGATTCAATGATTTTTAAAGTTATGTTGCAGATCATTTAAATGTGATTTTATTATAACTAAAAAATAGCTAATCATAGTTTAATGATGATTCAAAATTTGTTTGAAAATGATTATATCATGATTTGAAGGTGATTTGATCATGGTTAAAAGACAATTTGTTAGATTTTGATGGTGATTTAAAGATAAGTTAATTATTATTTGAAGATGATTTTTTCCCTATGTTATATCTTTTAAAAATGACTCATTTTACTTCTGTAAATATTTGCATTTTAATCATATATTTTAAGTGGCATTATTAGTGCTCATCCCAGATTTAGAGTTTGATTGATGGTGAAGGTGATTAGAAAGTTTGAGTATGTTGAATTCATTATCATGGTTGAGAGACTTGCTTTAATTTTATTCTTTAAATATTCTGAATTATAATTCTCTTGGTGTTTCATTCTATGAATTTTATTATGGATGGTTAATGGGAATGAGGGCTACTCTATTATGTTTAACATTGAGGCATAAGTTTAAAATTAGCATTATTGTATGTTCTTCAATCACTAGGTTAAAGTTTGAATAATACTCACTCGAGGAGATGGTATTAGGTAACTTTTTGTGTGGAAACAAAACAAATTCAATAATCTAAACTAAGACGAGCATTCCTAAAGTGTACAATGAAAGATGGTGTTTGAAAGCCCAATTTATATTTTTTATAACTTGTAGCCTCCTCAACTTTGATAAATATAATATTATTTTTACTAAGATGATTAGCTTAGTTGAAGATAATAAAATATTTCTATATACTCTCATTGTTAGTGATGTGTTGGCTTGTATTGAATTTAATAATTGAAAATGGCTTTTTTTTTCTTTTCAAGAGAATGATTTAGATTTTTTAGTGAAAAAAAAAATGGCTTTTTTTTTTCAAGAGAATGATTTAGATTTTTTAGTGAAAAATTTTATGAAAGGAAATTTTATTTAAGAGATAGTCTAACAAAATAGGAATCAACTGTCTTTAAGAAATGCAATATAAATCTAATATCATGGCCAAGCCCAATTTATTTAAGAAATGGTCTAGCAAAGTAGGAATCAACATTTATTTTAGAGCTCAGTAGAATATGGGTGTTTTGGTTCTTTGTAATTTGGAGTCATCAGCTTATCTGATTTTTATTTTATATTTCTCCTTTCCAAGTCACCCTCTTTCTTGGAACATCAAAATGATTCAGAGAAGAGGAAGAATAAAAAAGGCAAAAATTATAATAAAACTAGGCAAACAAATTAAAGAAAGAACTGAGATAATGTTTATAAAATAACCTTCGTATGGTAGATCCAACGTGTATGCTCAAAAAGAGTAAGGTCAAAACACTTTAAAAGCATATCACAAAGATGATCCTATAGAAATTATCCACATATAACCAGATAATCAAAATTTATATTCTTGTTCTTGGGTTGCTCATGCAACTCCCCAAGGAACATATCCCTTTCGTTAATTATAGTTTGAGTGATACCCAAAAGTACTCTTGATTAATGGATTCTTGCTTATATTTTGTGGTAAGTAGTGAATGAGGACTATCAAGGATTAAAATACTCATCTCAAGTTGGATCATTCTAAAGCTTCAAAGTCATACCAGGCTATAAAGGTAGACAGTAAATTATCGTAGCTCAAACGGGCGGCGACCTATCAACAAATGGGGCCTACAAAATGGCATCAGTGGTGTGTCAATGTAATAAAATGTGCTCAAAATGGTATATCAATAAAATAAATAAGGAAATCCTAAGCAGGTAGAAATAATGGGTCAAGATTCTATGGGTTTATCATCCCAAGCTATTAGGACTCTAAGTCCACCTGGTCGTGAGAGTAGTGGACACAACCCGACCAGAGATTTGTTGCTAGCAACTTATGTGCTGTGTCGTCCAATAAATCTTGGTAGCCATAAATTTAAGAGAGAAATATCTAGTTCCCTATGATCATATTCATATCGAATTCATATAAATGGAACTTATACCTGCTGAGAAAGTGACAATGAGACAAACCAGTTGTAGGCCCCACTTTTAAATAAATTATTCCTACTTTTGAAATAAATTTACTTTAGAAATTTTAGCTCTTTATTTTTAATTTTTTTGGGAAAAGGAGCATTATTCGGCTCCGTACGTATTAATCACAAAATTTGGGTACAAAAATGGGGTTGGGAGAGGATCCCCCGCTACAAAAATCCAAAACATACAATACTCACTCAAATGGGGGTTCCTTAGCGACATTACAACTCCACACAAAAACACCCAAAGCAAAAAACAAAATATAAAAGAGTGAAAAGTATAGGAATAATTGTCTTTTAGAATCCAAAGAAGCGAAAAGTATAGGATGTCAAAGATTTTAAGGCAAACCTCAGTGACTTTCTAAATTTTTCTATTGTTTGGCGTTATGTTTTAGAAATGATGTTATTAATATTTACTCCAGCCATTTATTTAAATTTTAGGCTTTTACTTGCATAACATCTGATTATGCAAGTGGCTTAGAGAGATAAGAGGATTTATGTCGTACCGAATGATGACCTCAGAATTCTAAAAGGGTTAGGGCTTATATTGCACAATATGGTTGTGCAAAGGCCTAAGATAGTGTGAGGGTTTATGTCATGCAAGATGAACCACCTCAAAGTACAATGAGTTTATGTTGTTTACATCTACGAAAAGTTCAGCTAAAGTTGATATGCTTCGTTGTTGAGTCTTGATCGCAACCTGAAGTTGTCCTTCACGTCTTTGTGGTGATGGTTTTGGGTTTAAGGTTTATGTGTGAAAATGCACTTGTTGAGTTGCTGGCTTCGCCATAGGGTTCCTCTTAAGCATATGTCCTACTATTTTTTACTCTTAGGGCTTTGCCGACATTGTAAGTAAATAATGCATAAGAAGAAGAGTAGTAAAACTTAGTAAAGTGCAGTAAAAATAAGGTAAACGTGTGTACCTAGGATTCTTGTCATTGCTGCAAAATGATTAGTATTACAGAAAAAGCAAGCAAGTGTTGCAAAGAATTGATTAAACATGAAAGATATAGGATATGTGTAAATAAAAGATCAAGTGACACACATATAAAAGATTAGAGCAAGCCAAAAGAATTATGGTCGGGGTAGACTCAGACTCAAAATTCTTAAGGGACATTCGTAGGCAACCGTAAGCAATATGTGTGTTTTGTCCCATCCAACCTCGGGTAGAAGCTACCAACAGAGCAATCGAAGGAGGGCAACTCCTAGCATGCTCCAAGTAATTAACCAGTGGACTTGTCTAGGATAACATCCAAAATTCTTAATTTTTCAGGCATTTAATAGTTAAATTTTTACTTAGCAGTGAAAACTAGTAATTTCATGAGAAAAAGGTTCTTTTTTTTTCTTGTTATGTTATATATATGTATTTTATAAATCAGATAGCCCACAAGTTAATCACCCTGATCGGGCTAGAGCTACCTGCAGCCTAAGAAAGTAAGAGACAACTTCTCACCTAGTGTTGGTGAATAGTAACACCGATCATACCCCTTTCCGAAGGTCCTTGGGCCAAGAGATATGATCCCGACTGTTTATATGCAACAGTATAACATTATCTTTGATGATATTTTTCACTTATGTTTCCTTACTTTGCAACAGAACCAAAAACTTGATCATGGAGAAGATAAGAATTTAACTTTTTATTTATATATAT
>NW_018252361.1:10403-16859 GCF_001263595.1 Phalaenopsis equestris
ACCCTTCAAAGATTATTTCCCTATTTATTTGCACTACATCATATGAATTACATTCTCATTCATACAACCTCATGTGATTCTTTCCAATTGTTGACTGAGACAATACCAGCTCGATTCTTACATATTCTCATAACAAATTTAACATCTAGATAGGCCAAATCAAGAAGTAAATGAAGTACATGGATTTAAATCATCACAACTTCTTCCAACATTAAAGATCAATACTCTCCACAACTTCCATCCAATACTTTTAATTACTTATCATTTTAAGGAGAAAGATAAAAAAAATTAGTCAGAATCTATGGAGAAAACAAAACCTCACTTTAGTTTAAATCTTTGTCAAACCAACACCAAGTTAAAAATAAAGATAAAAATTTATCTTAAATCCTCAACCAAACTCTTAAAGTTCTTTTGAATATCTTCTCTTTTACAACACTCTTGACTCACGATAAAACTAGAAACAAAAAGGATAAAGTAAATTTGTGGTGCCTGAAAACTTCTCCAAAACTATCTTTAAACCTTCTCAGAACTCCCCCTTTTCCAGGACTTTCAAGCACACATCAAAAAGTCTCAACTTCCTTCTTTTATAAATCTCCAAGAGGTGCCTAGATAACTTCAAAATGTGTCCCAATTCGATGTATTCTCCAAAGGATGCTATCTTTCACACGTCTTCTAACCATATTTTCGTTTCTAGCGGTCATAACCAACCTCTTTAGCCAATAGGTGCCTCAAATGTCCCTTCAAAATTTGGCAAATTAAAGTAAACCGTCACATAACTGCCTATGACGCTTAAGCGCGGGGCTTCTGGGGCTTAGGCGCTGTCTTCTCTGTTTCTCCATTGCTTAAGCGTCGGATCTAGCGTTTATGCGCCAAAACACTTTAGCACAATTTTCACATTTTTGCTCCAAATTTGTTCATTTTCACTCATTTTAGCATTTTTCACATTTTTACTTGTACCTGAAAGAAAAACACACAAATACAGTCCATTAAAGCGCAATATCCCAAAAAATAGGTATAAAAATGTCTCTAAAAATACTATATATTTTAGGTGCATCAATCCCCCAAACTTTAAATGTTACTTGTCATCAAGTGACACTTCAATCTTTAAAAAACAAAATAAGTATGATATGTATATGAGTTTCTTTAGAAGTTATTAAAATTTAGATTTAGAAATTTAGTAGTCCAATTTAGAAAAAATATTTAGTAAATGAGACCAACTTAAAGTTTAGAAATTTTAAATGTTAAGAAATATGAAAATATAAGTTTCTATCGAATTCAAAAATATTGTAGATTTTCCAAAATCAAATTTAGAATTTAGCCCTTTTATTATCTCTACTTAAAAATTTTTATTAAAAATAATTTTACTTACCATATTATATCTTGAAGCTTAAGAGTTTCTCAAGTCTTATACTTAAAAAAATTCAAATGTGGAACCAATTTTTGATTAGGCACTAATCCTCAAGCTTCTCCTCCCTTGTTTTTTTTCTTTTCTTTTTCTTTTTATTTTTATTTTTCTTTTCTTTTTTTTTTCTTTTTCTCTTTCTTTTTTTTTTCCTTTTTTTCATCCTTTTTTTACCCCTCCTAGCTCTTTCTATTAAATCTTTTACTTATAAATATAATAATAGTTTTGAAAATTATTTTTAATAAAAGAAATTTAAGTATTAAAAATAAAAGTCTAAATTTCTAAATTTCTCAAAAATTCAATTTTTCTTACTAAAGATAGTTACACTATATTTAGCATTTTCTACACTAAAAATTTTTAACGGAAAATTTTTCTTCATTACTCAAAATTTTAACTAAATTTTCTTACTCATTTATATAATCAAATTTTACTTCCCTAATATAACTTCATATATATGATTATTTTTCTTTTCAAATCAAATTCACTTGTAGCACATTTGAGAATAAATAAAATTCAAGTTTTAAAAATACTTTTCATCCTCCCCAAACTTAAATTTTTAACAAGATTAATCATTTTAGCTGCAAATATGTATATATATATATATATACAATAATGAAAATTTGAAATAACATGCTTATATGAATTTTTATATCGTGGTTATACAAGTTTAAAACTAAAAACAGGAGTAAAATTAATTTTTAATAAATTTTCTATCATTTTCATTTCAATTTAACATGTAGAGATTCAATAGACTTCTAAGTAGTGGGTGCAATCATAAAAACAAGCTAACACACTAACTTTGATTTCCAGTCTCAACATAAAAACGAACACATTAACAAGATAAAAAAAAAATACAGGGTAACAGTTTTCTGAGTTTAAAATTTAAAACTAAAATTAGCAAAATTTTCAATTTTTCACAAGACATAGAAATAAGTTCATTTCTAACTAACTAAAATACAACAATTAACACACAACAATAATTACTGCCCTAAAATTTAAAACAAAATACTAACAAAACACAACATCACAATAACAATTAAACAAAATAAAAATCTCACACATCACAAGGTCTAAACAGGTATACAAATGCAAATGTAGCAAATCTAAACCACGTAGTCCAACACATATTACAAACATAAAAATAAATAACTCAATCCTCCTACTCATCATCCTCACAATCACTGCTACTCTAGACATTTGTAGACTCATAATCAGGGTATCCAGGATATGGAGGAAATTGCACTCCTTGGTTACTTACCCCTAATGAAGTTTTCCAGAGACGAATGAAATTTCTCTTCATAATCACTTTTTCTTCTATTATACCCATCAATATGACTTGCAAAGCTTTCTAAATTTCTTACCTTATTTGCGGTATAGTTGATATTGTCCATCATCCTCTGTAATAATTGACTTTGAGTTTCTGTAGACTCGCCTCTAGAAGTAGAAGCTCGTGAGGTAGATGGTCTAGATGTAGAAGCAGCAGAGGTAAAAGTAGCAGACGTTGTCATTCCATAACTCCTTGAAAATTCTCCTCTCCAGCCAAAAATAGAATGCTCCGAATATGACTTCACATTAACACTTGTAATTGTATCATATCTCACTCCAGCATGCTCACATAAGGAAAAGATCAAGGAAGCAAATCCCAGACCTGCAGTAGTAACGGCAGTGGCAGAACTGATGATAGTATGATAGATCGAAGCTCCAATGTTGATGAGCTTGCCTTCTTGAATACAATAGTTCAACGTTGCTTTCTCTCTCTGGTAACTTCACTGAGATGATTTATCGATAATAGACGGGCTGAAATAAAATAGTGCCTTACCATCAAAGCTGCACTTAACTTTGAGGTGGAAAAGTTGACTCTTCTCTCATTTGTAATTTTCCAGAGCCCTCTTCCGACAACCAAATAGGAAATAATCTCATGTAGCTCCGTCTCAATAGGACTATAGTTCGCATAAAAATACAAAGTATCAAGTGGTAGATGGTAAAACATATTGACTACCTCCGGTGAAAAATGTACCAATTTTCCTCGAACCATGACTCGATCATCTTCAGCCTCGAGAAGGTTAGCATAGAACTCCCTAACTACAGAAATAATGGCCACAGTAGAAAAACAGTAGAATTGTTCCCATTGTCGGTGAATGATCAGATCTTCTTCGGAACCACCTGGATTCTTAAAACATCACTCTTGGATAAGTTTTTGTGATTGCAAAGCATCACTGTACCTATCTTGAGCTTTCGAATTCACAAACTTGCTCGAATCAAAGTGGCTTTTTCCTTTGCTCCCATTTGCTCTTGGTGTCATTCTACAAATTTCATAAAATTCCACAATAACTTAAATCAAGTTTAATCTACTAAACTCAACTCTTATAAGCACAAACTACACTTACTATACAATTTCCATAGATTTTTCCTCATTTTTCACCATGAATAGAGATTTTTTGGTTCTTCTAAATGTACTCAAAATACATGGTGAAAATCTAAAATTTTTACATAGAAGTGAAGCTCTTACCTCAAGAAATCCAAATCTAGCAAATTTTTCTCAATTCCACGAAGAAATCTCCACGAAATTGCTTGCCCTAGACTTAAAATTGTGAACTCGAGAAGCTGAAGGTGACGACGAGAGTAAAAATGGCAATTTTTGGGGTTATTTTTTCACTTTTAACCGTTCGCAAACCGGTTTTTGTGAACCGGTGCTTAAGTGCGGATAAGTAGCGCTTAGGCGCCTGCCTCTCGGTTAGCTGCGAGATGTTGCGCTTAGGCAGAGCGGGAATGTGGTGCTTAGGCGTCAGTGCATTATTTTTGATATTTTTGAACTTAAGTAAAATGCACTTATAACTTAAGTATACCACCCTTAAATGGTCTCATAACACTTAAATGACTATTTTCCTCTCTCTTAACTCTCTTTTTTCTCAAAATTCTCTAATATAACTCATTTGATTCAAGGATAAAATAACAAAAATTTTCATAAAAGCAAGCATATAAATTCATTCACAAATGTGTACAAATACATACAAATGAGTACAAATACATATAACACTTAATTCTCACTCCAAATAGTCTCGGATGAGAAAATTTTTCTAAATACAAACTTTAAACAAACTAACATAAACTAAAAAAAAGTATTTAACACTTAACACATTAAACAACAACTCCTAACAAACAAACTTTAACACTGAACTTAATTTCATTCTTCATTTGTTGGGACAAATTTTGGTCTTTCATTAGTTTGTCCTTGGGCGATCAAAATATAAAGCTGATAAAAGGGACAGTGGGGAAGAGCTCTGATATTATCTTTATCAATCCATTTCTGCATAAGATACATCTCCTTATTTGCTTCCTCTATATAACTAGTATGGATAAATTGCATTTTCAATTGCCATCAAATATGCTCTAGATGTGCATGAATCTCAATTACCTTTGTCTCCAATAAAACCATGATAGTCTCAATTTTGTTGATCTTTTCTGATATTCTTTCAAAACTAACGACTAAGAAATAGTTATACATCTCTTGTGCACTTTGACTAATGAATCTCTACCTTTTCTTCAAATCCATCTCTCATGAAGACATTTTCTCTAAATCTCTCTTTCTCTTACACTTCCAGGGTTAGAATTTCAATTGTGGTGAAAATCCTTTATAAAACCCTTCTAATTATAGGCCAAACCCCTCTCTACAACTCCTAGACACATCCTAGAACTACCATGGAATGTTCAAGTCAACTAATTCGTGGTTAAATTTTCTAGAAATAAAAATTCGCACATGATTTTTATTGTCCGCGCTTAAGCGCTAGTGCTTGATTTACCACAGGGCAACTTAACGTCCAAATACTCATTCGAACATATCTAAGTCACTTAATAAAGTCTTAAAATCATTACTAACACATAATAGTCTTAAAAAACTACCCCAACTTTTCTTAATCACACACAAAAAACATTCAAAATAAAAGCACACTGATAACTATGGGTTGGCTCCCACAGAGCACATGGTTTTACGTCGTCAGCCTGACGTAACCATTGCTTATTCTGGTTGACCCAACATCATATGATTGTTTAATATAAGTTTATCCCCTATAAAATAGGGTTTCGTTCTACGACCATTCATTTTAATTATTTTCTCAGATTTAGGATCTTTAATATCCACAACTCCATATGGATAAACTTTTATAACAACAAATGGGCCCATCCACTTGGATTTAAGTTTACCTAGAAATAATCTTAACCTTGCATTATATAAAAAAACTTGTTACCCTGACTGAAAATTTTCAATAAGAATCCTTCGATCATGCCACATTTTCATCTTTTCTTTGTAAATTTTAGCACTCTTATAAGATTCATTCTTTATTTCTTCAAGATCTTTTAATTACAATTACATTTTCTCACCAACATCCTTTAAATTATAATTAACTCCTTAACCGCCCAATATGATTTATGCTCAGATTCAATTGGTAAGTGACAAGCTTTCCTAAATATTAGCTTATATGGGGACATTCCTATATGAGTTATGTATGCAGTCCTATAAGCCCACAAAGCATAGTCAAGTTTGACTGACCAATCCATTTTTGTTGGATGCACAGATTTTTTCATTATTCTTTTAATTTCATGATTGGATAATTCAGCCAAACCACTTGTCTGAGGATGATAAACAGTAGCAATTATATGGTTTATATGATATTTCCTTAATAACTTCTCCATTATGACATTTCTGAAATGACTTCCCTGTCAGTTATGATCACTCTCGGCATCCCAAATCTACAAAATATATTTTTACTTAAAAATTTTGGAACACTTCGAGCATCACATCGAGGTAAAGCTATAGCTTCAATCCATTTGGATACATAGTCCACTTCTAACAATATATATAAATTTTTGAAAGATGGTTATATATAAATTTCTGAAAAATGGTATAATTGATCCCTTGAAATATAATCCCCAAATATCAAATATTTCAACTTCTAGCATATAATTGAGAGGCATCTCATTTCTTCTAGAAATATTGCCTACTCGTTGACATCTATCACAAGTTTTAATATAAGCATTAACATCTCTAAAGATAGTTG
>NW_018252361.1:16883-19795 GCF_001263595.1 Phalaenopsis equestris
TAAAGTTTTGTATGTTGTTTTATCAACACCAAAATGTCTCCCAAAATCAGAGTTATGACATTTTTGGAGAATTTTATAAGTCTCTTCTAAAGGTACACATCTTCGAATAATAAGATCTTTTCCTTGTTTATATAAAAATGGGTCATCCCAAAAATAGGTCTTAGCTTTAGAAATAAATTTCTTCTTCTATTGGTATGTCATTCCATAGGGTATAATATCACTAACAACGGCATACTACGGAACACACCATTCATTAATATTGAACAGTTTTTCATCTGGAAAATATTCATTAATTTCTTTTTTCAAAACAGATTGGTTTTTCTAACTCAAGCCTGGATAAATGATCAGCAATTTGATTTTCAGTTCCCTTGCTATCTACTATTTCAAAGTTAAATTCTTTTAAAAGAAGAATCCATCTTATAAGTCTTGGTTTATCATTCTTTTTTTTCATTAAGTACTTAATATCAGAATGATCTGTATGCACTACACAATGAGTTCCAATTAAATATGATCTAAATTTATAAAAGGCTCAATCTGGTGAAACTATAATTGGTTCAGTGACTAATTTTTCTAGAATTTTACTAGCATAGTAAATTACTTTAAAAATTTTATCATATCTTTGTCCTAAAACAACTCCAATAGCATAATCACTAGCATCACACATCATTTCAAAAGGTTTTCCTCAATCTGGTGAAACTATAATTGGTTCAGTGACTAATTTTTCTAGAATTTTACTAGCATAGTAAATTACTTTAAAAATTTTATCATATCTTTGTCCTAAAACAACTCCAATAGCACACACATCAGTTCAAAAGATTTTCCTCAATCGGGTGAAACTATAATTAGTTCAGTGACTAATTTTTCTTCTAATAACTCAAAAGCTTTTAGGCACTCTTCATCAAAATTGAAAATTGCATCTTTCTCCAATAAATGACATAAAGACTTAGCAATTTTTGAAAAGTCCTTAATATATCGTATCTAGAATCCAGCATGTCCTAAATGAACTCCTAATTTTTCTTACATTTGTTGGATAATGTAAATTAGCGATCAGCTGAATTTTAGCAGAATTCACTTCCATACCATTTTCTGATATTTTATGTCCTAGTACAATTCATTCATTCTGCTACCATAAATTGACATTTTTCCCAATTAAGGACTAAATTAATTTCTTCACAACACTTAAAAACTTTTGATAAATGTTCTAAACACAAGTCAAATGAAGTTCCAAACACTGAAAATTATTCCATAAACTCAATCCCTTTTCAATTAAATCACAAAAAATTATCATCATACATCTTTAAAATGTCGCAGGGGTATTACATAAACCAAAGGGCATTCTTCTAAAAGCAAATGTACCATAAAGACTGGTAAAAGTTATTTTCTCTTGATCCTCAGAAGTTATTTATATTTGGTGATAACCGATATATCTATCCAGAAAATAAAAGTATTTATGTCAGCTAGTCTATCCAACATTTGATTTAGAAAGGGTAATGTAAAATGATCTTTCCTAGTGGCAATATTTAATTTTATATAATAAATGCATATTTGCCACCCTGTGGCTTATCTAGTAGATATTAATTCATTATGTTCATTCACAGTCATAGTTACTCCTCCTTTCTTAGGAACACGGTGAATTAGACTAACACATGCACTATCTGAAATAGGGTAGATAATTCCAGCATCTAACCACTTTAAAATTTATTTCTTAAAAACTTCTTTCATAACTAGAACCCTAGGTTTACAGTTCTATTCCATATGAATTTTATGCATACAAATTGACGGACTGGTTTCTTTAATATCAGCTATTGTCCATCCAAAGGCTTTCTTAAAATTTCTTAAAATTTTCATCAATCTTTCTTCTTCTTCCATCTTTTACTTTGAGGACATTATAACTGGTAAAGTAGAGGAATTACCCAAAAACACATATTTTAAATGATCAAGAAGTAGCTTCAACTCAAGTTCGGGAGATTTTCCTATTGATAGACAAAATAATGTAATTTTTTTTATTATGTCCAAAATTTCAAAATTTTATCGAATAAGTTTGAATTTTCCTTAAAAAGATCTTTACATTGATCTAATTCCTCTTTTTGGTCTTGTTCCAAATCTTTTACTTCAGATTTTTCTTCATAATTAGTTTTGAAATGACATTCACTCAGATATCTTATAACATCCATTCTAGAACATTCATCATTTTTACATTTTGCAGGATATTTTATTGATCTTGAAATGTTAAAAGTAATAGTTTGATCATTGACGTGCATTATTGATTGCACATCTATAATTGCTCTTCCAGTGGCTAGGAAAGGTCTCCCCAAAATGATAGGCATCTCTTTATCTTCCTCCAAGTATAGCACAATGAAATCAACAGAAAAGATAAATTGATCCACTTTCACTAGGATATCTTCAATAACTCCTTTAGGGTAAGTTATTGATCTATCTGCTAACTGCAGAGTTACAGTAGTAGAAGATATTTCTCCTAATCCTAATCTTTCAAATATTGATAATGGCATAAGTTTAATGCTTGCACCTAAATCACATAAGGTTTTCCCATAAAATTTGTCTTCTATTGCACATGGAATTGTAAAGCTACCAGAATCTTTATGTTTTTCAGAAAGCTTCTTCTGAATAATTGTACTGCACTTCTCACTAAGTGCAACAGCCCCATTATCTTCAAACTTCATTTTATTGTTGAGAATATCCTTCATAAACTTTACATAGCTTGACATTTATTCTAAGGCTTCAGTAAATGGAATATTAATTGTAAGTTTCTTAAAAATTTCCATAATTTTTGAAAATTTCTTATCCAACTTCTGTTGACAAAGTCTCTGAAGAAATGGAGGTGGTTGTTTTTCTAAGTTAACTTTAAGTGGAGAAATAGGTCTTTCAGAATCTTTTAGAGCGTCCTCTCTTTA
>NW_018252361.1:21510-43523 GCF_001263595.1 Phalaenopsis equestris
ACGCAAGCATACTGATACGCCTAAAAATGTACTATTTTTTATTCTATAATTTAGGATGATATTGCACTTTAAAGGCATGTTTTCTTGTCTTTTTGGTTGTAGGTACATCAACTTGAAGAATTTGGAGTGATTGGAGCAAAAGGAATAAAAATGGACCAAAACGGAGAAAACCGAAGCCAATCTGCAAACTAGAGCAAATCGGGTCAAAACGGGGCACACCAGATCCATGCGAGCCTAACCCGGACAGTTCAGTGCACGTGTTCAGCTCTTAAGCACCCAAATGGTGCTTAGGCTCCACCAGACAGAGAGGGGGGTGCTTAAGAGCCCAAAAATGACACTTAGGCGCTGAAGACAATTTTCAACATATCTTCTAAAATATACGTAGGATTTGAACGATTTTTAAAGCGTTTCTTCGTGTATCTCTTGGAGAATTCATTGGAAAGGGTAAAAGGGACTTTCTAGAAGATTTTGGGATGGTTATATGGAGTAATAAAGAGTCACTTCAGGCACCATTTGGAAGATTCAATGAATATGGACAATTTTGATGAGACACTTAAGAATCTCTTGGGAAATTATAAATAAGGCTCGGAAATGATTTTAAATTAACTCTGGGGCTCTTTAATTAATTGAAAGATGAGGAGAATACTTGGATAATAAGAATAATGCTTGGGTGTGAGCCCCAAGTGAGGCGGCAAGGTGAGAGAGAAAGAGAGAGTGAGAATTTCTTCTTTTCTTTTCACTTTGTTCTTGGAGAGGATTGTAAGGAGATTGCTTTTGCTATACAAGGAGAGTTTGATTTCCATCAGAGATATGTACTTTCAATATCTTTTGATTTGAATTCAGTACTTTTTTGTATGGTTTCAAAGTCTTGTTCAATGAGAATTTCTTGTTGTTTCTCCATGTGTAGTGAGTAGTTTTCTTTACTCTTCCCTCTCGTAATGAATTAGTATGCATGTGTAGGATATATAATCGAGTAGAGTGAGAATATATTGTGATGATTTTACTTTGTTCTTCATATACATCTTCATTTACATGTTTTACATGTAAACTTGATCAACCTGCATGTTAAAATCTGTTGTCAGAACATGTAATATCTGGGATGGTATTGTCTCAATAAATTGTGGTAGAATCACATGAGATTATATGGATGAGAATGCAGTCCATATGATTGAGTGCAAAAAAATAGGGAAATAATATTTAATGGGTTTAGAATTAAGATTTTAGAGTGACAAAATAAAATCCCTAATTAGTCTATTATTTTAGGTTTTGATGCGAGATGTTAGCCTCCAGGTGGAGGGATAAGAGAGAACTCTAGAGTGAGAGCTAGTATCTTCCCTTCCTAGCCCGTCTTCAGAACTATTCAAACTTTAGATTAACCAATATTCTTTATAGCATCTCTACTAAAGGTAAATAATATAATGGCTCTTATTTGTTACAATCTCTCACTACTTGTTTTAATTTTACACGTCACTAATTTCATAGCATGAGGAAGAGTATTTTTAATATATTAAACCCCACTTTTTGATTTTCACTAAGTATTTTAGTTTAGAAGTAGAAAATTGTGTGCTACATTTAAATATAATGACATGTTAGACGATGTTGTTAGACTAAGACTTTTTCCTTTCTCATTAAGGGATAAGACTAAACTGTGGTTATACTCATTAGCACCTGGCTTTATTAAAATTTGGGAGGAGTTAACTCAGAAATTCCTAGCTAAGTATTTTCCACCTTCAAGGACTAATAAAATTAGAAACTATATTATCTCATTTTGTCTGTATAAAAGGGAATCAATATACGAAGCCTGGGAAAGATTTAAGGAACTCCTACGAAAGTGTCCACACCATGCTCTGCCCGATTGGTTAATCATTCAAACTTTTTACAATGGGTCTATAATTGACGCTACTGTTGGTGGAAAATTAATGTCAAAACCATTTGATGAAGCATATGTGTTAATTGAATAAATGAATACAAATGAATTTTAATGGCCCTCTGCAAGGGTAAATCCTAAAAAGTTAGCTACTGTTCATGATACAGATGCGATTGCAATTCTTGCATCTCAGGTTGTTGCAATATCAAGAAAGTTGGACCAATTTGGAATGAACCAGTCTCAATTTACTCCAGTAAGTGAGGAAAGTTCATTAGGGCATATGTTTGATTCTAACTTATCATATGAGACTTTTAATACCATAACCAACCCGTACTCTAACTTTTACAACTCAGGTTGGAAGAACCATCCTAATTTTAACTGGTATCATACTACTGAGGATGGAAACCAACAATGGGATAATAATGATGCAAATCCTAATGGAAGTTGGAATAATCAAGGGAATACAAACTATAGACCTTCATATCCACCGAACTCTAACAATGATCAACAATTCAAGGATAACAAAATCTCTATAGAAATAGTGGTATTGAAAATGGGAAACCAATTGGCATTTCAAAATGTTGTGATTAGAAACATAGAGATTCAACTGGGACAAATTGCTAATTCACTAAGCAATAGACCCCAAGGAACACTTCCTAGCAACACTGAGATCAACCCTAAAGAGAACAATAATGAACAAGTAGAAGTTGTCCAATTATGAAGTGGAAGAGAGATAGAGGATGTGGTTAGAAAAGAGAAAGAAGTTGAGAGAAAAATAAAAGAAACTAAAAGACTTGAAGAACATTTTTCTAAGGATCTGGAAAAATTAATATCTCCAATTAAAATCAATTTAGAAAGACCACCACCTTCCTTTCCTCAAAGACTTAGACAGTACAAGTTGGATAAATAATATTCAAAGTTCATGCAAGTACTTAAGAAGTTAACGATAAATATTCCTTTCACTGATGCCTTGGAACAGATGCTAAGTTATTCAAAATTTATGAAGGAGATATTAAACAAGAAAAGTAAATTTAGAGATTACGAGACAACTGCACTAAGTGAAGAGTGTAGCGCTATATTTCAGAAAAAACTTCCTAAGAAACTTAAACATCCTTCTAGCTTAACAGTTCCTTGTGTATTTGGAGAAAGATTTTGTGGAAAAGCTTTATGTGATTTAGGATCAAGCATAAATGTGATGCCTCTATCAATATTTAGAAAGTTAGGTTTAACTGATATTTCTCCCACTACTGTAACCCTTTAGTTAAATGATCGCTCTATTATTTATCTAAAAGGGGTTATAGAAGATGTGCTTGTTAAAGTGGATAAATTTATCTTTCTTATGGACTTTATTGTATTAGATATGAGGAAGATAAAGAAAATCCAATTATTTTAGGGAGACATTTTCTTGAAACTAGAGGCTATGATAGATGCACAAAAAGGAAAGTTGACTATGAATATTAATGACCATGAAGCCATTTTTGATGTTTTAATGGCTATGAAGTATCCATCTGAGAGAAAATATGATGATTGTTTTTTGGTTAATGAAATTGATTATCTAAGTAAAGACCATTTCCAAGAATATTTTGAGAGTAACTTAACAGATGAGATCGAAATGGACTTTCATGATCAGTTGAAAACGTTGTATAAAGAACTGTATGTATGTTCAGAAGAGGTACAAAATGATGGATGTTATCGAAAATAGTAAACTTTTAATTCCATCTATTGAAAAATCTCATGAACTTAAGATGAATGAAACCCATACAATTTTAAGGCCTACCTATTTTGGGAATTCATCTACACCACCAGTCTTTATATCTTCAGATTCAACTCAATCACAAGAAGAACTTGAATTGAATGATGAAATCAATAAAAGATCTCCTAAGAAAGATTTATTCAAAGTCACTGAATGATATATTCCATGGTATAGTGACAAAATGAATGAGATTCTGATGTTGGGGCAACCAGAGTAAACATTGGATACTTTGGGTTTTCGATGTTATGCCAAGCCCTTCGTGGGAGATAACCTGTGGTTATCTTTGTTATATGTTTAGTGTGATTATTGTTATGTTGGATTGGATAATAGTGAAATGTGGGACTTTGATCCATGTTTGATGTGTAAGAGTGGATTGTATGATAAGTTTTAACTTTGGAGGATGATAATGGAATTCAAAGTTATTTAAGGACTTCTTCAGATATAGTAATTCTCACATAAAAAAAAGAGAAAAAAACTAATGGATCAAAAAGATCCTGAAAAAAAAAGAGAAAAAGATGCAAAAAAAAAAGAAGAAGAAGAAAAAAGGTGAAGAGAAGCTTGAGAAGAGGTCTTAATCAAAAATTGGTTTCACTCGAGTCTTTCTAGAGTAGAAAACTTAAAGCAATGCTAAGCTTGATTTTTATACTTATATTAGTAAAAAATATTTTTAAGAGAGTTCTTAAGTTTAGAAAGTAAAGTTAATAGGAAACATAGATAAGAAAACAAATTTCCAAGTTTGATGATAAATATTTTAGACCTTGGGCTAGTCTAATTCACTAGAAGTTCTTCTAATTTGAATTATCACATTTTTTAAATAAAATTTTAGCAATTCTAAAAGATGGCCCATTAACTCTAATCTACAAAAAATATTTTAAAAATGTAGTATTACTTGAGGACAAGTAATGTTTAAATTGGGGGGATTTTGATACACTTAAAAATGTAGTACTTTTCATGCTATATTTTATGATGATATTTCACTTTAATGGTATGTTTTCTTATGTTTTTGGTTGTAGGTACATCAAATTGAAGAATTTAGAGTGATTGGAGCAAAAGGAACAAAAATGGACCAAAACGGAGCAAACCGAAGCAAATCGGGTCGAAACGTGGCACACCGGAGCAATGGGGGCCTAACCTGGACACTTAAGTGCCTGTGCTCATTGCTTAAGTGCCCAAAATGGTTCTAAGGTGCCACGAGACAGAGAGGGGGTCTCTTAAGCGCCCAAAAATTGCGCTTAGGTGCGAAATACGGTTTCAATATATTTTACAGAATATACGTCGGACTTGGAGAATTTTTGAAGCATTACTTCGTGCATCTTATGGGGAATTCATTGAAAATGATAAAAGGGACTTTCTAGAAGATTTTGGGGTGGTTATAGGGAGTTATTAAGAGTCACTTCAGGCCCCATTTGGAAGATTCAATGAATATGAACAGTTTTGAAGAGACACTTAAGAATCTCTTGGGAAATTATAGAAAAGACTTTTAAATACTTTTAAAAGAACTCTGGGTCTCTTTAATTAATTTAAAGAGGAGGAGAATACTTGGAGAAGAAGAAGAAGGCTTGGGTGTGAGCCCCAAGTGGGGCGACAAGGTGAGAGAGAAAGAGAGAGTGTGAGAATTTTTTTTTTTCTTTTCACATTGTTCTTGGAGAGGATTGTAAGGAGATTGCTTTTGCTATACAAGGAGAGTTTGCTTTCCATCAGAGATAAGTATTTTCATTCTATTTTGATTTGAATTTAGTACTTTGTTTGTATGGTTTCAAAGCCTTGTTCAATGAAAAGTTCTTGCTATTTCTCCATGTGTAGTGAGTAGTTTTCTTTACTCTTCCCTCTTGTAATGAATTAGTATGCATGTGTAGGATATATAATTGAGTAGTGTGAGAATATATTGTGATTATTTTACTTTTTTCTTGATTTACATGTAAACTTGATCAACTTGCATGTTAAAATCCTTTGTGAGAACATGTAAGATCCGAGACGGTATTGTCTCAATCAACTGTAGTAGAATCACATGAGATTGTATGGATGATAATGTAGTTTATATGGTTGAGTGCAAATAAATAGGAAAATAATCTTTAATGGGTGTAGAATTAGAGGACTTTAGAGTGACAGGCTAAAGCCCCCTAATTTGCCTATTGTTTTATGTTTTGATGCGAGATGTTAACCTACAGGTGGAGGGATAAGAGGGGACTCTAGAGTGAGAGCTTGTATCTTCCCTGCCTAGCCCATCTTCAGAACCATTCAAACCTTAGATTAACCAATGTTCTTTATAGCATCTGTAATAAAGATAAAGAATATAATTTCTTCTATTTGTCACAATCCCTCTCACTACTTGTTTTAATTTTACACGTCACTAATTTCATTGCATTGGAAGAGTACTTTTAATATATTAAACCCCACTTTCTGATTTTCATTAAGAATTTTAGTTTAGAAATAGAAGTATTATCATTATGTTAATTTTAGAATATAATCAAAACCAAAACTTTATCAACCTTCCAAGCTAGGGCGTGTTATTCTAGACTAGCACTTCTCTTGAAAGCAACTGTAATTAACCTTGATCTCCGTGGGATCGATATTCGAGGCTTAATAAAAAAGCTCTATATTAATTGATAACGATACGTATACTTGCATAGAATCCCTAGAAATATAATTGAAATCTTACATTGCGTGTGATCAAGTTTGGGATCAAGTTTTTGGTGTCATTATTGGAGATTAAAATCTTCATGTACTGGTGTCAACTTCATAAATCCTTACATATAAAAAATATCCAGATCATATACATATCGTTATCAAGTAATATAGGACTTTTTAATTAAGACCTGAATATCGAACCCATAGGAAAAATAAGCAATATGCACTATTTATCAACACACTATTTATCAACAAAAGTATCAACAAATCTTCTATTTAAAAAGACAATTACTTAAACTATAGATATTTTAACAATAGGTAAAATTCAATTCTTTTTTATATTTTTGATGTTTTGATAAAACAATAAAACTTCTAAAAATAACTTGAGTTTATGTAAAAGAAAAGCACTTGATATGAAAGTATTTTTCTCCTTTTCATGAGTCAGTAATAAGTATAAGAATTTTGTTGTGGAAGTATGCAAATTGTGTTGTGCCAAATTCGAGCAATAATATTCTTTACCCTTACTAGAGATTCTATAAATAATATTGGTTAATTTAAAGTTTGAATAATTCTGATAACCGGCTTGGCAGGGAAGATACTAGCTCTCACTCTAGAGTTCCCTCGATTCCCTCCATCTGGGGCTAACATCTCGTATCAGAACCTAAAACAATAAATCAAGTTGGGGGTTTTAACCTGTCACTTTAAAGTTCTCTAACTCCACACCCTTCAAAGATTACTTTCCTATTTATTTGCACTAAATCATATGAATTACATTCTCATTCATACAACCTCGTGTGATTTTTTCCAATTGTTGAATGAGACAATACCAGCTCGGTTCTTACATGTTCTCACAATAAATTTTGACATCTGGGTAAGACAAATCAAGAAGTAAATGAAGTACATGGATTTAAATCATCACAACTTCCAACATTAAAGATCAATACTCTCCACAACTTCCATTCAACGCTTTTAATTACTTATCATTTTAAGGAGAAGATAAGGAAAACTACTCAGAATCCATAGAGAAAATAAAACCACACTTTTTTTAAAAGTAGAAATCATTATCAAACCAATAAGAAGTCTTGATTAAAACAAAAAATAGTTTAAAAACAAAAGATAAAAACTTATCTCAAATTCTCCACCAAACTTTTGAAGTTCCTTTGAATCTCTTCTCTTTTATAACACTCTTGACTCTGACAATAAAACTAAAAACAAAAAAGATAACGTAAATTTGTGGTGCCTGAGAACCTCTCCAAAACTATCTCTAACTGTTCTCAGCACTTTCCCTTTCCAAAGCACACTTCAAAAAGTCTCAACTTCCTTCTTTTATAAATCTCCTAGAGGTGTCTTGATAACTCCTTAAAATGTTTGCAATTCGATGTATTCTCTAAAGGATGCCTCCTTTCACAAGTCTTCTAACCATATTTTTGTTTCTAGGGGTCGTAACAGCCCTTTTTAGCCAATAAGCGCCTGAAATGTCCCTTCAAAATTTGGCAAATTAAAATAAACTGTCACATAACTGTCTCTAGCGCTTAAGCACAGGGCCTCTAGCGCTTAAACGCCAAAATACTTTAGCACAATTTTCACATTTTTGCTCCAAATTTGATCTTATTTCACTCTTTTTAGCATTTTTCACTTTTTTACTTGTACCTGAAAGAAAAGCGCCCAAATATCTTCCATTAAAGCGCAATATCTTAAAAAATAGGTATAAAAATGTGTCTAAAAATACTATATATTTTAGGTGTATCAAGATACTATTATATTATTCCACTTTTAGCACCAGAACCATTTCACATCATTGCCTTTAAACCCAAAACCATCCAACTTATAGCCACGCTCGATGATCCACCCATTCCTATGTTAGGCATATTTCCACTTATATGTGTATATAAGAGGTATTTAGGTAAGCACACAAATTGAGCCATCGAGCAAAAAAAAAACAAAAACAAAAGAAAAACTTAACCTCAATGACATTCAAACATTCTTTCAAAATAATAAACAACTCAGCCCCAAAAGAAGGTAATTAATCCCTCTCCAAACAATAAGCAAATCAACCCTGAAAGGTGTTTAAACCCTTTCCAAACAACAAGAAAATCAGTGTGTTAAACCCTCTTCAAATAGCAAATAAATTAGCCCTGAAAAGTGTTTAAGACCATCTACAGACACCGAACAAATCCACCCTAAAAAGGTGTTTAAACCCTCTCCAAATAGCAAGAAAATTAGCCAAAAAAAAGTGTATTAACCCTCCTCAAATAACAAGCAAATCAACCTTGAAAGGGTGTTTAAACCTTCTCCAAATAGCTAGCAAATCAGCCCCACAAATATGTTTAACCCTCTCTAAACAACAAGTAAATCACTCCCTAGAAGGTGTATGAATCATGTCCAAAACAGTGAAAATATTGTGCTTAAAGTGAAAATATTGTGCCCAAATCAGCCCCAAATCTTTTCCAAAGCAATGAAAATATTTGGTGGTATAAATGCAAAAGTAAAGTTTAGGTGTTAGATATGCAAATACATTTGACTCAGCTAATGTGTATATAAATGTGTCTTTGTTGTATACTATGTTACCCTAATCAACAAACTATATAACTTAGAAAGATGTATAGCTTGCAATAAGAAAATTCTTTCTTGTTTATATATTTAACTCCTAAATTTTATCTTTCACATTTTTAATACCAATATCTTTCGTTTCACAACAAAAAATCCACCATTTTAACTCTGCAAGAGTGAAATACACCTTTTCATGCATACATAAGATGACACATGTATAAGAGTTGAAGTTAAGGCATTAGATAAGTAAATACTCAGGGAGTTTAGTGGTATGTAAATTTTCTTTAATTAAGTGGCTACCAAGTTTCTATTACCAAAAAATAACTAAAACTCTGCTCATTTGTTTTTTTTTTACCATACCCAATCACATTCTGAAGCATTTTCTGCATTTTATTTAGACAATATCATAAGTCAGAAGAGCAAAAAAATAAAAGGCAAGATCATTTGAGACAAAGCCATTCCTACCACTAATCATGAGTCAAGCATTCCCTCGATAGTCAGCCCAACAAGTAGCAAATAAGATTCACTAATCAATTAAAAGCTATCAAAAGAAAAAAAGAAAATCAACCTCATGAATAGATTTGCCATTACATTACCTCCAACCTATACTGAGTTTGCCGCTATTCTTCGATGTTTTGGAAGAATCAAACAAAAAACATAACCTCATAATGTTCAAACAAATCTCTGAAATTTACAAAGAAAATAGCCCTTGCAACTTTGCTTGGATAAGAAATAAACTTTTATAGCTCCAAGCCGTAATCATAAAAGAGGAGCTAAGGCTCTCATAAATCCAAAAATAAATCAAGAAAACATTCAATCTCAACTTTTCTCTTAGATTTATGATAGCTGCCAAGCAAAAAGAGAAATGAAGTTTTGGTGATCTTGGTCAGAGGATGCAACCAAAATTAGGGTGTTCTTGAGAGCTAGTTATGATGAAAAGGAACTTTTATAAATTTTGAGATTACCTAGCCGATCAACATTTATTCAAATCAGCCATTAGAGATATACAAGAAGATCAAAAACTTGTTTGAAAAACCATAATAGGTAGAGGAATACATGGCTAAAATTGGATGCAAAAACTAAGAGATGTCATAGAGCAAATTAGGAATCCAATAGTACAAAGAGAAGGGAGACATATATCTTGTTGTTTGGGCAATCGAAGGAGGAGGTAGGTGAGGGTTTTGGGTTGTTGAAGCTAGGGTGACATGAGAGAGTCCTGGTGTGTGTGAGGTGTCAGCAGGATTTTTTGTCGAGAGAGAGGAAGGGCAAGAGGAGAGGAACTAATTTCTTGCGTGCATGAAAAGGAGGAGTATGGGCTAGCGTGTTGATGCACAGTTTTGTGGTGTGTTGAAAATATCTTTCAATATTACAATACACACACAAAAACATAAATAGTAAATATGTAGTTCAATCCCAATAAAAATAAATTTAGTATAAATAGTTTTATCTCTTAAAATCTTTAAGCTGCCAAACCATAATAATAACGTAAGTATATGTATTGCTCAAGTAACAAAAGAGCTCTAATGGAGCCATAAGTATTGATCCCACAGGGAGTTGGAACCTCTTATGGTTATAATGTAAATCACAATATTCAAACTACAAAACTTAAGTACGCAAAATAAATCCAAAGTAAATTTACTGTATGTTAAATGGAATGCAATTAAAAGAATTAGGTTAACTAAGTTATTTGCTAAAATTTAAAAGTAAACTTATTAAGACTAAATAAAGTTTATTAACGAAGAGTTCAAATTTAAGAAAACATCCTTCCCCTTTACAATGAGTTCATCGATTGTGAAGTAATTAAAATCATTTAAAATACATATAAAATTGTATTGTGTCAAATAGGAGCAATCCTATTTTTTACCCTCTGAGAGTGCATAAAGAAGATTGACTAATCCAGAACTTGTTCCCTAAATTTGTGGTTAGGTTGAGAAGATATTGTCTGCCACTCCGAAGCTCGCACTTCTCCCTCCTTTGAGGGCTAACAATCTCGCTTTAGTTTCTAAGTAATTGGAGCAATTGGGGATTTTAGTCTGTCACCCTAAAATCTCCAATTCTGCATCCATTAAAGTATATTTCCTTATTTATTTGCACTCAATCCTATGGATTACATTATCACCCATGAAATTGAATGTGACTCTTACCTTGTTGCAACAAGCATAACCCTTTTGGATCTTATGTTTCTCAACAACTTTTAACATTTCAATTAGCCATATTGAAAATAAATGAAGATCAATATTTGAATCATCACCTTTTATTAACATTTAAGACCTTACATAATAAAGCTAATCCTTCACAAAATCATATCTCATTGTAGGGAGAAGGATAGAGAAGACTACTAAGAATTCATGAGAAGGAAACGACAAAACATAGATTTTATATATAAATATAATTTTACAAAACAAAGAAAAGAAAGAACACAAATTATCTCACACTCCTTCTCAAACAAATCCCATGAAGTTCCCTTTAAGCACTTTCTCTCTTTATAATCTCACTTAATTCTCTCTTAGAAATGTAATGATGAAGAAATCTCTCACATTTCCTTTCCTATTACAACTCTAGAATAAAATACTATCTTCTTCCAATACTTTTCTCTCTCAAACCTCACGCATGCCCCCTTTCTTTTTCAAACTCCTCTCTTTTTAATCAGGGCCAGCCTTCATTTCAGAAAGAATTCTAAATTCCCTCCTTTTCCCTAAAAAGCACACCTCTTCACACCAAGAGATAAGTTCCTTCATCCAAGAGACATATCTCTTAATTCAAGAGCCTTTACAAAGTGTCTAGATGAATTAAGTCACTCCATGAGGTGTTTGAATTGATTGAAGCATTCTAAAACCACTTAGAAATAGTCACTAACCATCTTACTCTATCTTAATTCGTCTCTAACACTTCTGGCACCAGTTCTGGTGCCTCTGGTGCCAGTGTGTTGAAATTCTACGCTGTTCTCTGGATTTTGGTGCCTCTGGTGCCAATTCAGGCGCCTGTAAAATGGTGCCTTTGGCGCTAAAATGTTGAAAAGCCATTTTAGCTCCAAACTTCCTCCTTTTTCTACTTTTTACTCGAAATGCCTAAAATTGTTATAACTGCAACAAAACATGAAAATAACGTTCTTTAAAGTGCAATATCACCAAATCTAAGCATAAAATGTATACATAAAATTGCACATTATTTTGGTGTATCACATGCCTTGAAGTAGAGAAGGGAAGCAGGTGCAAAAGTTTTGTCATATGTATGAGAGGAGCTGCTAGAGTTCTCTTCCTTCGAGTGAGGAGTGCTTCGAAAGATTCTTCGATGGAGGAGAGAGAAAATAAGAGAGAAAAAATCCCAGCTATTAGGCATAGAGACTTATTTCCATTTATTGTAGGAAACTAATGATATAGGTTTGAATTAGAATAATGCCTTACATAAATTTAATTAATTTGAATTAATACGTCAGTTATGAATAGAGGATTTAAATTAAAAAAAAAGAAAAATATAAGTATATATTAATGTTATTATATAAATTCAAATGACATTAATATTTAACCCCCCACCCCATTCTTTTTCTTTTTTGGTTATTATTATTATTATTTTATTATTTTTTTAAAAAAATCTTAACTTGAGCATTATTGGTTCGTGTATGGAACCATAGCAAAGTGGGTGTCCTTCCCGGGTAAAGTCGATGTTCCAAACTTGCTCACCAGTCTGTTACGTCATCCGAGTTTGTTTGGACAAGCTCATCGATGATCGAGTCAATTTAGATTCAAATTTGGTTTTCTTTGAATTTTGGTTCGTGATTGTTCATTTTGAAAATTGATATTAGTTTTGATTTAACGGTGAAGTGCATACACACGTAGGTGATGTGAATTGTGGTGTTTATGTGTGTGAATGTGTAAATTGTGGTATATGTGTTTCAAGGATTGAAACCCTAAGTCCTAAAGGGTCTTTATAAAGTATTCTTAATCTCTAAAGGTGCTCAACATGAGTTTTGATATGTTGGTTCTTCTCAACGCAACTGAATATTGAGGATTTGAAACCACACATATAACACTCTAAGGAGTCAAGAAGTAGCTTAAATTTTCTAATTAGTGTGGGTACCAACACTAGTCCTCTATGAGAGCCAACTGAGGAATCCTAAGGCAAGATCCTAGGCTCTAAAAAAGACTAGAACTCATAAAAAAATGAGGTTAACAAATTGACATCCACCCAATAGAGGTGGTGTGTTGGAAAAGCACACTACGTGTGTTCAGGTTGGCCAAAGCACTCAACAAATTCAAAGAGCCTTTTAAGTAGAATTACTTAAAATGAGCCAAAGATCTTAAAATTGAGTTGGGGTCCCCACTCAAGAAATCTCAGCCAAAGGAAGGATATGAGTAGAAAGTTGGGAAATTTCTGTTGGGGTTAGCAGATGTATTTGCAATTTCTTACCGTGAATTCAAGCTTTCTAATTTAAATGTTGATTTAGTTTGTTTCATTTCTTCTGTTTTAGTCTTGTGTTGTGTGGAGCTCTATGAAAATATGAGTGTTGAGATTTGTGAAGTTGCAAAATTGTGAAGATTTGCAGAGGTTTGTGGAGTTTATTGTTGAATCCTGTGGAAATTATTGGGAAATATTATACCAGCTCAGGAAACTGCCGAGGACATTACATTCAAACTGGATATAGTCAATGAGTGACAACCGTCAAATGACACCAAACCTGAGGATAATGTCATGGAAAACTATACCAGCTCGGGCAACCTCTTGAGACATTACGTCCAAACTAGATAGAGTCGAGGAGTGGCAATCGTCAAGGTAATGACGCCAAACATCAAGAAAATATCGTAGAAAACTATACCAGCTCGGGTAACCACTAGGGACATTACGTTCAAACTGGATATAGTCGAGGAATATTAACCGTCAAGAAAATTATGCCAAACCTCAGGAAAATGTCGTGGAAAACTATAGTAGCTCAGGAAATCGCTGGGGACATTACGTCTGAATTGAATATAGTCAAGGAATGACAACCATCAAGGAAATTACGCCAAACCTGAGGAAAATGTCATGGAAAACTTTACCAGCTCGGGTAACCACCGGGGTCATTACATGCGAACTAGATATAGTTGAGGAGTGGAAACCATCAAGGAAATTATGGCAAACCTCAAGAAAATGTTGTGAGAAACTATTCCAGCTCTGGCAACCGCCGGGGACTTTACGTCTGAATTGGATATAGTCGAGGAGTGGCAACCTTTGAGGAAATTACGCCAAACCTCAAGAAAATGTCATGGAAAACTACACTAGCTCAAGCAACCACCAAGGACATTATATTTAAACTGGATATAGTCAAGGAGTGGCAACTATCAAGGAAATTATGCTAAACCTTTGTAAAATGACATGGAAAACTATACCAGCTCAGGCAACTACAGGGGACATTCTGTCTGAACAGGATATAGTTAAGGAGTGGAAACTGACAAGAAAATTATGCCAAATATTAAGAAATATTAGTCACATTGGGAAAGAATCCCATAGATTCATATCAATCTCAAGTCGTGATCAAAGAAAAAGTTTGTATGATTAAAGATGTGGTTCAATAAAATTAGCCAAGCCTCTTCCACACATGGGAGAGATTAAGAAGAGTGTGGTTCTATATGTATAGAACCATTTAATCTCTTCCACACAAAATGCAGGGCCCAGAGTCGTTGTGGGAATTTTATGAAGCTTGTGGAAATTTATGAAATTTGTAGAAACATATGGATTTGTGAAGATTTTGAATTTGTGAAAATTCTGAGAAATTTTTTGGAGGTTATGAAATTCCTGTAAATTTGTGGGAGTTTATGGAGAGTATAAGACTGTGGAAAATATTTATAGAAAAGAATCAGATTGAAAAGGAATGTCAAGGGACGTACATCCAACTCAAGTGCTAATCGAAGAAATGTTTGTGCCAAAGGAGGTGCAGTTCCATATCAAATAAACTGCCAACTCTCATTTACAATGGGAAAAATACAAAGAAGAGTGAGGTTCTTGTGAAAGGAAACTTTGGGCCAAGAGAAGTGACGCTAATGATAGGCCGAGAACACTCAATCTTACCAGATTAAAATTGAAATTTGAATTTTGATTTTAAGCTCCTCATTTTCTTTTGTTTTAGGATATTTCCTTATGTTATTAAATTTAGTCTTGTTTGCATCGTTCTTTTGCCCCGTAGTTTTCTTTGGAATCAGAGCAAGGTTGTTTCAATGACTTTTAAATTAATAGCACAGAGTGGTAGTTTTATGAAAATACGTCAAACCGCAATAAATATTGTAAACAAACCAAATTTTTATTAATTTCTCTAAAATTGAGTACAGTGATACATAATTTGATAATGTCATCTCGTTGTAACATCAAAACATGGTAGTAACATCTACTTGTGTACTATTATTTATGTTCTTTACAAAAAAATAGAAAAAAAAATATTTTGTATGTTGGTGTTGATCCCGACTTTCTATATAGATAGAAGTAAAATGTGATCTATGCGATTAATTTCCATAGTAGATATTCTTAATTTGCAACGACTGTTAAAAACTTGATCCAAAGCAAAGGCTAGGTAAAATTTTTACTATGAAGCAAATAAGAATGCATTTATAATATTTCAATATGGGATACTATGCAAGTATATGTATCGTTATCAAGTAATATAGAATTTTTCTGATTAAGTCCCGAATATCGAACCCATGGGAAGGATTATTTTTAGATGAAAAAATAATTAGCAATTTAAATTCTTACTCAAACTTAAGATTCTAAATTAGGAATGAAAGTTTGATTCTTTTTGTAATTATTGTTTAATTTAAAAAGAAAGTAAGCAACTAATTAAATTAACTAAAATACTTGCAAGATGAAGATAATATAAGTAAAAAAAAAAATTTTCTTATCATGAATCAGTGATAAATATAGAAATTTAATTATGAAAGTATATTAAATGTGTTGTACCAAATAGGAGCAATGATATTCTTTTGTATAGATGTTATAAAGAACATTGGTTAATCTATAGTTTGAATAGTCTTGAAGACCGGCTAGGCAGGAAATATACTAGCTCTCACTCTAGAGTTCCCTATTCTCCCTCCACCTGGCGGTTAACTGATACACTAAAAATATATGCATTTTTAGACCCATATTTTATACCTATTTTTGGTGATATTGCAATTTAATGGGAGGTATTTTGATATTTTCTTGCATGTTGTTAATTTTTAGGCCTTAAAGCAAAAAGGAAGCAAAAGGATGAAATTTGGAGTCAAAATGACGTTTTTGAGGAAATAGTCAGCGCTGGGAGCGCCAAGGTCAGCACTAATGCCGGCAGCGCCGACGATGTAGAACAACTGAAAGCTAGAAGATTTTTACTCAGCACCGACGGCGTCGGACAAGCACTGATGGCGCCAAAGGTGGTTCAGACCCCGTTTCTAGAAGGTTCGATGTTTTTGAATAATTTTTGAAGAGTTTTTGGAGGTACCTCTTAGAGAACCAATCTTGGGTTTATTTGGGGCAAAATTTCATTAGAAAAGGGGCTCCTCTACATTCATTACTCCTCTAATTTCATTTTTCACACCACATCATTACATTCCACTTCCATATTGGTGTCAATTAGTGATTTTGTTTTCATAATTTAGAGTTTTTGTGGTGAGATTTAGTGTGAAACTTTCTATAAGAGTGTTGGAGAAGGAGAAAGGTGAGAGATATCTTCTTCCTGCATTTCTAAGGAAAGACTACAAAGGAGAAATGCTACAAAGGATTTTTCCTTGAGAAAGAGTTCCAGATAAGTTTTTTTTGTTTATTTAGTGTTGTATGAACTTTCTTTTATATATGAAATTGTGTTTTTCCGTATCTTTCTCATGAAGTCTGACTAGTTCCCTCTATCTTTGCCCCTACTCTGAGATCTAGAGAAATGAAGAGATAATATGAATGTGCCATATTTAAAATATAAAATAAAATGTGATGATTTTTCAACTCCGAACTTAGTTTACTTTCAATTTGGCCAACTGATTTGTTAAAATATGTTGTGAAACATATGATCCAGGAAATGGAGTATGAGTTATACAATAGAGTGAGGATCACATTAGATTTCATGGAGGAGAAATTCTTTCATGGAATTAAATGCAAATAAATAGGGAAATATTCTTTGTTGGGTGTAGAATTGGAGAATCTTTAGGGTGACAGACTAAAATCCCCAATTCGGTCTTATTTTTTAAAAACTAAAGCGAGAGTTAGCCTTCAGGTGAAGGGAAGCGGGAACTCTGAAGTGGGAGTCGGTATCCTCCTAGCCTAGCCACGAATTTAGAGACTAAACTTAGGATTAGCCAATGATTTTCTATGCACTGTATCAGGGTAAATAATTATAATTGCTCTTATTTGGCACAATATATATTATAAACATTTATCTCATCTCATTTCATCAGAACCTCATTGTAATGAGAATGATACTTTTTCACATAACAAATATTTATTACATAAACATAGTTAGTAGATTATTATTTACTTTTTAAACTTTGCATTTCTATTTTGCTAAAAAAATTTGCATTTTAGTTTTGCTAATCGTTAAGTAATTTAGTTTGGTTAACATATAAACATTTGAAATTAGTGACAGTGATTTCGTTTGATTTTCTGTAAATTTCCTGGTAAAATTTATCATTGCTAATTTACACCTTCTCTGTGGGATCGATATTTGAGGCTTAAATAGAAAATCAATTATTACTTGATAATGATACATATACTTGCGTAGAATCCCACTATTAATTGCCTATAATTATATCTATTTTACATAACTTACTTTTCATACAAGGATCAAGTTTTTGGCGCTGTAGTGGTGTCAACTTTATAAATCCTTACATATCAAAATGAATAATATAGAAAATCCAATAAATGAGAATCGACAATGACCTTTAAAAGATTATGTGAATTTGACAGCAGATGAACTTCATTTAACTATTTAAAATTCTGATGTTGGTGCTAATTTATTTGAGCTTAAACCTGCTATTATCCAAATAGTACAAAATAATCAGTTTGGAGGATCACCTACTGAAGATCCTAACTTATAGCTTGCTAGTTTTCTTGAAATTTGTGTGACATTTAAATTTGATAGAGTGTCTAATGACGTGACTTAGACTTTTCCTTTTTCATTAAGGGATAAAGCCAAGGCTTGGTTAAATTCATTAGCACCTGGATCTATTAGAACTTGAGGAGAACAATCACAAAAATTCTTGGCTAAATATTTTCCATCCTTGAAAACCGCTAAGCTTAGAAATGATATTACATATTTTTGTCAGTTTGAAGGAGAATCGATATATGAAGCTTGGGAAAGATTTAAGGATCGTCTTAGAAAATGTTCACACCATGGTTTACCAGATTTTTTAATAATTCAAACCTTTTATAATGGATTAGTAGGATCATTGAGATCTATTATAGATGCTGCTGCGGGTGAATCATTAATGTCAAAACTTTTTGATGAAGCATATTCTTTAATTGAAGAAATGACCGCTAATAATTTTCAAATAGCCCTCTGAAAGGGTAAATCCTAAGAGAGTAGCCAGTATTCATGATTTCGATGTAATGTTTATTTTGGCATCTCAAATTGCTGCTATTTCCAAAAAGATTGATCAAATAGGAGTGAACTATTCTCAAATACCCCATTATTAGAGAAAAATTCACTAGGACAGATTAATGATACTCAATCATATTATGAAACTTTAAACGCTATAAATAATTGAAATAAACCTTAAATGTTATAAATACTCAAAATAACAATCCCTATTCTAACTATTTTAACCCTGGTTGGAAAAATCACCCTAATTTTAATTGGAATAATTATAATAATTCGGTGAATCCATCTGAAAATCTGAATAATCAAGGAAATCCTAATGTTTGACCTTATTATCCTCCAGGATTTAACTCCAATCCTAACCTATAAGTTAAGGAAAAGAAGTTGACGATGGAAGAAGTGATGTTGAATATGGTAAATCAAATACAGAATCAAGGGGCTACTATTAGAAATATTTAAAATCAATTAGGACATATTGCTACTGCACTTAGTAATAGACCTTCTAGAATTCTTCCGAGTACTGTGAAAGTTAATCCAAAAGATCATAATAAAGAACAAATTAAAGCGATTCAATTACAAAGTGAAAAAAAATAGAAATAAGGATCCAAAGAGAAACTGAAGTTAATGAAGTGTAGGAAGAAATGAAAAATGATCACTAGGAAAATGAACAAACACAGGTTCCTTTTTAAAAACCATCTCCTCCGTTTCCTCAAAGACTGAAGCAGAAGAATAAATATAAACAATTTACAAAATTTTTGGAAATCCTTAAGAAGTTAACGATAAATATTCCTTTTGTTGAAGCTTTGGAACAACTGCCAAGTTATGTGAAATTATGAAAGATGTGCTAAATAAGAAAAGGAAGTTTACAGATCAGACTGTTGCACTCAGTGAAGAGTGTAGTGCTATTATCCAGACAAATCTTCCTGAAAAACAAAAAAATCCTGGTAGTTTTACTATACCCTCTGCAATTGGTGAAAAGTTTTACAGAAAAGCTTTATGTGATTTAGGAGCGAGTATCAATCTTATGCCCTTATCAAATTTTAAACGTTTAGATTTGAGAGAAATTTCCTCTACTAATACAACTCTTCAGTTAGCTAATCGATAAATCACTTATCCAAAAGGAGTTATAGAGGATGTACTAGTAAAAGTGGATAAATTTATTTTCCCTGTAGACTTTAAAGTATTGGATATGGAGGAAGATAAAGAAATTCCTATCATTTTTTGGAGCATTTCTTGCTACAGGAAGAGCTGTAATGGATGTACAAAAATGAGAATTAATGATAGTTAATGATCAAGAACTGAAATTTAATATAACCAAAGTTATGAAATATCTTGCAATAGAAAAAGATAATGAATGTTTCAGGATGGAAGTAGCTGAATATCTAAGTAATGAACACTTTAAGAAAGAATTCGAAGATAAATTTAAGCATGGAGAAATTTTTTAGAATGAAGATGAAATTAAGGAAGAAGATTTAGATTATATTCAGGGAAAATTTGAAACGTTAGACTTGATGGAAAATGATAGTAAAAATCTTACTCCTTCAAGTATTAAACCACCTGAATTTGAATTAAAGAAATTACCTACCCATTTAAAGTATGTATTTTTAGGAAATCCATCTACATTGTCAGTTATTATATCTTCTGAGTTAACTGAGATTCAGGAACAAAAGTTAATAGAAATGTTAAGAAAGTATAAAAAGGCTTTTGGATGGACTTTAGCATATATTAAAGGAATTAGTCCTTCAATTTGTATGCATAGAATTTTATTAGATGAACAACATGAACCTAAAGCTGATCCTCAGAGAAGATTAAACACAATAATGAAAGAAGATGTTAAAAAAGAGATTTTAAAATGGTTAGATGTTGGAATTATATATCATATTTCTTGGGGGGTAAGCCCAATTCACTGTTTATCGAAAAAAGGAGTGACTATTGAAGAAAATGAGAAAAATGAATTAATACCAAAAAGACAGGTTGGCGAATTTGTATTGATTATAAAAAATTAAATATGACCACTAGAAAAGATCACTTTTCTTTACCCTTTATAGACCAAATGTTGGATAGATTGGTTGGGAATAAGTATTATTGCTTTTTAGATGGATATACCAGTTATCACCAAATTTCAATTACTCCAGATGATCAAGAGAAAACAACGTTTACACGCCCATATGGAACATTTGCTTTTCTTAGAATGTCTTTTGGACTATGCAATGCACCTGCAACATTTCAAAGATGTATGATGTCAATTTTTAGTAATTTTATAGAACATGAAATAGAAGTGTTTATGGACGATTTTTTCGTATTTTGAACTTCATTTGAATTATGCCTTAATAATCTAGAAAAAGTTCTGAAAGTATGTGAAAAAGTCAATTTAGTATTAGATTGGGAAAAATGTCAATTTATGGTTGCAGGAGGTATTGTACTTGGGCATAAAATTTTTGAAAAAGGCATGGAGGTAGATCCTGCATATTGTTGAACTACCTCTTTCTACAGTAGTGAAAGGAGTTAGGAGTTTCTTAGGACATGTTGGTCTCTACAGGTGATACATAAATTTTTTTAAAAAAATAACTAAGACTCTATGCCAACTTTTAGAAAAAGATACAAATTTTGATTTTAATGAAGAATGCATAAAAGCATTTGAATGATTAAAGAAAAAGTTAGTCACTTCACTTATAATAGTACCACGTGACTGGGAAAAACTATTTGAAATAATGTGTGATGCTAGTAATTATGCTATTGGGGCTGTATTAGGACAAAGGCATGACAAAGTTTTTAAAGTTATGTATTATGCTAGTAAGACTCTAAATGATGCTCAAATTAACTATACCACTACCAAAGAGAGTTAGTAGCTATTATTTATGCCTTTGATAAATTTAGACCTTATTTAATTGGAACTAAATGTATAGTGCATACAGATCATTATGTTATTAAATATTTAATGCAAAAGAAGGATGTTAAGCCAAGATTAATTAGAAGGATACTTCTATTGCAAGAGTTTGATTTTACCGTGATTGATAGAAAGGGAAATGATAATCAAATAGCTGATCATTTGTATAAAATAGAAATAGAAATATTAACTAATTTTGCAAATGAAATTATAGAGAATTTCTTTGATCAACAATTATATAATATTGATGAAATGGATGTACCATGGTATGCTGATATAGTAAGTTATATTGTAAGTGATATTCTACCACCTGATATAAAAAATTCACAATTAAAGAAGTTTATATATGATTCAAAAGACTATTTTTGGGATGACCCATATTTATATAAACAATGTAAAGATCTAATTATTAGAAGATGTGTGTCTTATGATGAAACTCAACAGATAATTGAAAGATGCCTTGATTCTGAATTCGGAGGACATTTCAAAACAAATAGAACTGCATTTAAAATTTTACAAGTTAGATTTTATTGGCCTATTATTTTTAAAGATGTTAATGAATACATTAAAACATGCGATAGATTTCAACGTGTAGGAAATATATCTAAAAGAAATGAAAGGCCTCTAAATTACACATTGGAAGTTGAAATTTTTGATGTGTGGGGATTAGATTTTATGGGACCGTTTATGCCTTCATTTGGAAACCTATATAAATTACTTGATGTTTATTATATGTCCAAATATATTGAAGCTATTGTTGTACCTAGATGTGATGCTCGGAGTGTTTCTAAATTTTTAATTAAAAATA
>NW_018252361.1:43641-46537 GCF_001263595.1 Phalaenopsis equestris
AAAATTAAACGCATTTTAGAAAAAGCTGTAAATCTTTATAAATTGGATTGGTCCACTAGACTTGATACTGCATTATGAGCATATAGAACTGCTTATAAGTCTCCTATAGGAATGTACCCATACAGACTGATATTTGGAAAAACATGTCACTTACCTGTAGAATTAGAGCATAAAGCATTTTGAGCTATTAAGGAATTTAATTTTAATCTAAAAGATGCTGGTGAGAAAAGATTATTGTAACTCAATGAACTTGAGGAGATTAGAAATGAAGCATATGATAATGCAAAAATCTATAAAGAGAAAATGGAAATATGGCATGATCAGAAGATTATTAACAAGAAATTTGAACCTGAACAAGAAGTTCTATTATATAATACAAGATTGAGATTGTTTCCAAGAAAACTGAAATCCAGATGGTTAGGGCCATTTAAGGTAACGAAAGTCTATCATTATGGAACGGTTGCGATTAAAGATGCTAACACTGGAAAGATATTTGAAGTTAATGGGCTTCGCCTGAAACACTATTATAAAGGGCACTTACCTCAATTAAGAGAAGTTTTAATACTAAGTCAACCAAACTAAACAAATAGTATGTCGGGCTAATGATGTTAAACCAAGCGCTTTTTGGGAGGCAACCCATACTTATATTGCTATGTATTACTATTTAGTTTGTTAAATGTCTTATATATTAGTAGATAATAATCCTACATAATTGCATTTATTATAAATTAAGTTAAATATTGGTATTTGAGGAAAATTTGGAATTGGATTGAAAAAAAATTTGGCCACTCGCGCCGACGGCTCCAGAATGGGCACCGACAGCACCTAAGAACCGGATCTCAGCGCCAGTAGCACCCATCGGGAGCTCCGGTGGCGCCGAGAACGGTTGGACGGTTTCTGTGACTTTTGGCAGACTTTGGCGGGATTTTGATCCATAATTACGACTAGGAGGTGTTTTTAAAAGTCCTAAAAACTTCCTAGGATGCCTAGAAACTTTCTATTTTTGGATTTCATGGATTCCAATTCCAGAAATATTTCAAGGTATGGAGTTTTCAATAGAAGAAAGTTTATTAGTTTCGACAGGCAGAGATTATACCATAAAGTTATTGTGAAGAAGAGATTGATCAAGGAATGAGGATTTGTTAATCATGGGTTGAAAATCCAAGTGCTCCAGTTGACAAGATCATTCTGCAAAGGCGATGGAAAGTTCTGTATTACACTACCGCTGCGGTTGTTTTACCTATATTGAAGGAATTCTATGTAAATTTACATGGAATTACCCAAGGAGTTTCCTTCATATGAGGTAAGGTTGTACCATTTACTCCTGCGAGGGTTAATGAATTGTATATGATAGAAAATATTCCAATATATCATTATACAAATTTCATTCCTAAGCGAGATTTGATGTAAGATATTTATAATTTTCTGATGGATGAAAGTGATATGTGGGAAGTATGAGATGAAGGATATATTAGTTTCTTTGCTTCATCACTTAATCCAATTTCGAAGCAATGACATTTCTTTATGTGTGCAAAATTACTTCCTAATATGAAGATCAGTAGAGTCACCAAGGAGAGTGTTATTTTAAACTACTATATTCAAATGGAAAAACCTATTGATATAGGTTCAATTATATGTAAATCTGTGATGGGAATCATTATAAATGGGCTAATTTATGTACTTGGGCATCCTTCTACAATTTTTCTGATTTGCAGTCAATCCCAAGTGCCATATGAAAGTTAGGAAAACATTTTACTACCATGGGAGCCCATGATCCCTATTTATGATCAATATGTTTGTAATGAAAATGAAGCACTAAATGCTAATATAGATCTTCCTTCACATGCTTCATCTCCATTAATGCCACCAACAGATGGAAGTTTGATTGCTTTAGAGAAGAAATTGAAGAAAATTGAAAGAGAACTTCAGAGTATTATGAATGCAGTGAGAGATCTCAATTACCTTGTTGATCACCTAGATTGGAGAATGAAAGAGAAATTTGATCACACAGGAAATTTTGAAGCAGGATTAGTTCGGATGTTTAAGGAAAAGGGGTGGATGAAAGAAAATACTGATCAATTCCTTTACCGACCCTTTTACAATCTGTACATTCATTACCAGTCCATGGGAGATATTAGAGGAGGAGAAAGCACTGAAGATGAGGCAAAATAATTGAAGAATTTGGACTCTGTAGTAGTTTAAAATACTTATGCACGTAATGTGATTGCGTGGATTTGATTTAATTTGCTTTGCTTTAGAATTCTTAACTTTGATTGTGTGTTTAGTTTTGTGTCAGCATTTAGTGTTGTGGTTTGAAAAAGAAATAAATAATTAAAAAAATATATAATTAATTCACCTTGCCTTCCTTTCTTATTTTGCGATTCATTCCAGCAATTCTTATCCCAGAGTCATATATAAAAGTTTGTTTGTTGTTATTTGTGAAAATGATTGTTTGTGAAATGTTTATTTATGAATTTAGACAAAATTTGTGTTTAAAAATACTTTAAAAAAAAAACATTGGAGAAATTTGAAAGGAAATTGAAAATTAGAAAAATTAAAATGGTGAATTTGGATCCTTCACCGCCGACGACGCCTTTGACCCGAGAGCATCGAATTAATCCTTTAATTCATGATTTTCACCGTAAACCTCCACTTTTACCCCTTAAGTCACCTTCAACCTTTGGTTTTGCACCTAGGGCTTGATTTTGGGTGGATTGGAGGCGATTAGAGACAAAGGAGCTTCGAATTTTATCTTTTCTAGGTAAGAGCTACACTTTAAAGTAAACATTTTTTATTTTCACCAAAGATTTCAAAGATTTTTCTCACATTGAAAATTTTGAAATTTTTTTGGGAGATTTTAAGAAAATGCTTTGGTGAAAAAGGAGATTTTGAGAAA
>NW_018252361.1:46559-48449 GCF_001263595.1 Phalaenopsis equestris
GATTTTGAGAAAATGCTTTGGTGAAAAACTCTTACTTAGTGGATTTGAGTTTAAATTTTTGGAATTTTGGGATTTATTGAATTTTGGGATTTATTCAAAATTTTAATCAATTTTTTCTAGATTTCATATGACACCAAGATCGAGCAAAAGGAAAATAGAATATGACGAGCAAAGGTTTATTAGCTTTAGAGTCAGTGCTTGATTTTGTTGTCTTTAAGAAAATAAAAAAGTGATTCAGGACCGAGGTTTTAAAAATCCGGAAGGAGAAGTTGAACGATTGATTATCGCTCGGCAGTGGGAAAACTTTTGCTATTTTACTATTGATGTGATATTTGGGATTGTGATGGAATTTTATGCCAACATTCCTGAAGCTTCTGATGATTTTGTTTTTGTTCGAGGAAAAATGGCGGAGTTTACTCCAAGAAGAATTGATGAGTTTTATCAATTAGAAGATGTTTATAGATGTTAGTATCATTCATTTTTTGCTACAGATCAAGCCTTAGATGAAGTTATTTCTTTTCTAACTAGTGAGAAAGGGTCTTAGAAAATTAAAAATGGAGTTAAAGTTAACTTTCCCTCTTCCTATGTTAAATGTAGTGTTTAAATCTTGGCATTATTTTATTTCTGGAAGGATGATTTCAACGAACCATCATAGTGAAGTAACAAAGGATTGAGCCATCCTTAACTACTGTATTCAACAAGTGATGGATATAAATGTAGGCTCTATCATTTATATGAACATTTGATCTATTGCTCTGGGAGAGACCACTAGTGAATTGGCACACCCTGCTCTCATTTACACACTTTGTGAGCATGCTGGAGTTGATTTTAGATCTGATGAGGAGAGGATTGAGCCTCAGATACTGATTGGGCCTTCCAACATCAAAAATTATGAATCCCATGTTGATTGGAGATCTGGAAGATAGGCCAGGGATATTCCTTCTACTTCTAGAACCCCTACTTTTAGTGAGCCTACTTCAAGTGACCCCAGTAACAGGGAGTTAATGGACCAGATGATGATTCAATAGGGAGATATTTTGAGGATGGATCGTGGGATGCAGAAGCCAGAAATGCTCACACTGGTGAACTAATTGGCTAGAAATTTGATTTTGATGCTGCTTATGATGATGCTTTAGTAAGATACCAGAGGGGTGACCATACAGTTCAATTCCCTATTCACCTTACTTATACTCCATATCAGCAGCAGAAGTTAGATGTCAATGATGAAGAAGATAATGACTAGTGATCTTTTTGTTTGTTTGTTTGTGTTTGTAATTTGTGATTGTATTGTTTGTGTTGTGATGTTGTTGAAGACTTTATTTGTCTTGTAATGTGAAACTGTAATGTGAAAAATTGTTTTTATTTTTAGATTTTAGTTTAGTTTTGTTGTTATTTTCAACACTTTGTTATGTATTGTGATTAACTCTTTCTCAGAAAATTTTATATGTACTACGTGCAATTTAATGTTTTTAGCCTTGTAGTTTTCATATTAGCACCTGCGGTATTTCAAAATTTATGTTCAAAAATTAGAATCTCCAACAGGTATGATTTTTTTTATGTATTTAATGCTATCTTTCACCCTTCATTTTTAAGGTTCTTCAAGTAAAAATCTTTTAAAAATTTAAGTTTCGGGGTAGAAGAAAAATCATTTTTAGAAAGAGAGAAAGAACTTAATTTTATTTGTCCTCACTTAATTATATTTTCAAAATTTTAAATTTAACTTGACCTTTGCTATCAGGGGTTAACTTGAGATAACTAAATTTATGTTTCAAAATATATAGTAAATTTAAGTAAAAATTTGTAATAATAAAGGTTAATTCTAGGGGATAAGATATTTGGTAAAAGAGAGTAAGACTGTTTTTCTATTTTAAGTAAAGAAAGTTGTATTTT
>NW_018252362.1:0-578 GCF_001263595.1 Phalaenopsis equestris
AAACCGGGCCTTATAGATGTAAAAATAAGTACTAGCTATGTAAATGCACAAAGAATTGGATGGCATGCCTCCAAGTGTTTGTTGAGGTTCTTGACAATCTTGTTTTATGGAAATCTGAGATTCATATATGCTCATTATGTGGAAAACTGAAATCTCTATTTATTGGGTTGGTGAAATTATGAAGCTTATGCTCATAATAGCTGTCTTGATGCAGTCATTTTATAGAAATGTGAAAATTTATTTTGTTCCACTTGCGAAAATATGAGAAGTGCATTTGAAAGTTGCTACTTGGAATTTGGAAGTCATGAGAAGTGCATTTGAAATTTGCTACTTGGAATTTGGAAGTCTTGCTAGTTTTGTTTCGGGGAACCCTTGATACATGCCCAAGAATTCTTATGTGTTGATACATCTAACTCCCAAGAAGATTTGCAAGTGTGGTTTGCTTTATGATATATTCCCTATACTTGTATTGCATGCTTAACTGTATGATAAGGAGAATCTATTATATGTCTTACTTTTAGATGATTTTGTTGGCATCATGAATAATGTATTCTTTAGGCACTGTTGCCTTTGGTTGG
>NW_018252362.1:605-4711 GCF_001263595.1 Phalaenopsis equestris
ACACAACTATGTCCGCCTCTAGCTTGCATGTAAAGCTAGGTATGTTGTTTGCACCTAGTATAAGCTAGGAATGTTGTTTGCACCTATTATAGTTTGCTTTATGATATATTCCCTATACTTATTGCATGCTTAACTGTATGATAGGGAAAATCTATTATATGCCTTACTTTTAGATGATTTTCTTGGCATCACGAATAATGTATTCTTTAGGCACTGTTGCCTTTGGTTGGCTTGAAGTTGTTAGTCCTTTTAAGCTGTGTACACGCATACCACATAAATTCTTATATATTTACATGTTCAAAACATAAACTTCTATTTTTACATACATGCTACCTCTTGGATGAAAAGGCATATTTCACTTTTAAAGTTAAAGTAGCAGTTTACTGTAAGAAAGATTTATCCTGAATTTAGGTATTACATATCTAAGCACATATGGGTTGGATAGTATGCATGCAAACATCCCTACTTAATATGCTTGCGCGATATTTCTGATTATTTGATAAACCTTGGAGCTAGTATTGTTATTTAAAGAGTTTCAAGATTGATCCCAAATAAAATTTGCTCATGCTATAAACTCGCATTTGGGGTGTTGTACCCATATAGTCGACAAGTTGTTTTGCTGAAATTATCACCACATGAGATTGGCACTTTTGTGCATTGATTTACGAATCTTGAATTTCGTTTGATTGTTTCTTGTTATAATAACTCATCAATTGCCGTCGAGCTCTTTTTTTTTTTTTTTTGCATACCACTTGTCTCTATGTGCTTACTTATTTAATATCTACACTTGAAAATTTACGGAGGCGTCATGTATGCGAATGCAAAAGCACTTGATGAACAAGTTTGGGTAACATTTGTCTGGAATGTTGTGATTCCATTTGCGATCCTTGATTCCTTTACTCATCCTTTTTGCGAGGACTCTTTGGCGTCTATTCTTCACCTGTGAATAAAAGTTCAACACCTTCTTCGTAACCTGAAATTAAAATAAAGGTTAGTCTAGAGAGCGAGTCGGCAAGAACATTGTTCTTCCCGTCTATATGTTCGAAGTGGACAACGATCCCCAGTCCGTTGACGAAATCGGTGAAGGCAAGCCATCTAACTCTAGATGGTTTATTTTGAGCTGTTTTATTGTAAAAAGAGATTATAGTCTGACAATCAGTTCAAAGAATTATTTTCGATTTATCAAGATAGTGAATTTTTAAAGAATTTAAGCTCTCCATACAAGCATGAATTTCTGCATCAATGGTAGATTTGATTGTTACGAATTTTCTACTAGCATAGGCACATATACTCTCTGCAGAATAGACACATATACTCTCTCTGCAGATTTAGGATCGTTTTTTGCCATCTTCCACTTACATACTTCTCATCCTTCAATGCAACCATCTGTTTCAAGAACAATGAAAGCATTTGCAGGAGGAATTTTCAGGTCAGGAAATTTATGAACTAAGTCATTTATCTTTCGAATAAGTTCCCAATCATGATCCTTTAGTCTTTTGTCTCCGTGGGGAAGCCCAAGGAGAACTCCAAGATTTAGGATATAGCTGCGAGCATAATTGAGAATTCTAAGCAAGATCTCATACATTGTTTTTCTTTTAATTTTTCGTTAGGAAAATTTGTTATTTTCCTGATTATATGAGGCTGTAGCTTGATCTTTTTCCTTCCAATAATTGCTTCAAGGAATTCTATCTCATTTACTGCTACTATCTTCATTTTTGTTGAAGATAACACAAGTCTTTCTGCCTCAACGATTGCAAGAAACTTCTCCAAATGTTCCTTGTGCTCAGTTTCATTTTTGCTAAAGATGATTATGTCATCAATGTAAACTGCAAGAAAAACAGAGCAGTTGTTAAAACAAAAATTCATTTTTCAAGCAGGTGCATTTTTCAAACCAAATGACATGACTAACCATTCGTATAGTTCGATTGGTGCAGTGAATGTTGTCCATTCGATTGAATCCGGATGCATTGCGACCTGATGAACACAAGTCTTTCCTTCTCTCGTGTCTCCTTCCCTGTCTTTAGGTCAACTGTTGTTCCTAAGTTTACAATTATTGCTATTGTTCTAGGTCTACTTTTGTTAGGTCGAATTACCTTCAGATCCAGTAGAATATCAATATGGCGTTTAAATTAGTCTTGCATAGCAGGAGTTACATGTTTCAGAGGCTTATCTTGAATTGTTAGGTCATGATTAATTATATCAATTTTGCAAGTAATCTTGTTCCAGTGCTTCAGTGGATTCTCCCCTATGTAACAATTATCCTGCAGCCTGTTGAACAGTGACCTGAATCTTCTAACAAAAGCATTTTCGTTAGAAATTATATTTGAATATAATGATTCAGGTTGAAGCTATGTATAGAAATCATAATCAATTTCCAGCTCTGGTATTTGCTTGGCTGCAATTTCTATGTCAGAAGTAGTATAGAGATGAGTTATCTCTTTATAGAATGTAACTGTTGTCGGCACTTAAGAAAGTTCAAAGAAAGTTTGGGGGGTCGCCCGTAAGAAACTGTCGGCAGCCGGAATTGAAATTCCATCGCCCGCTTCGGAAGGACGTTTTAATTTACGTATATATATAATTTTAGAAAAATATGAAATCAAACTGACCTCATATTTTTCATAGTTTAAATGAAAGAGCACTCTACCTCAAATCTTGTATCTACCCCGAGGGATAAACACAAGACTTAAGGGTGAGGCTCAATCAAATAAACTAAGAAAACATATGACATCCGTTTGGGTCTGGGAAACCGTTTTATTTGCCGACAAGTTCCCCTATTTAATACAAATAATTAAATAGGGTTTATTTTAAGCTGGGTTCGGAAAAGCTTCCTATAAGGGCAAGCCCCTATAGCTAATTACATCTTAAATGACCTAGGTCACCTAAGAAAACTCTCGATAAAAATCAGGGAATAATGTCTTCAAAGAAGTCAAAAGGATAGAACTTTACAACGAAATCGGACAAAGAGGTGTGAAGGGGAAAAGTTCAAATCTGGAATATTGTTAAGGAATCCAAATGAAGAGAAACTAGAGGAAACCACAGATTCTGAGGCAAACCTCAGTAGGTTAAATCGTACATCCTGTCAATTTAATTTAGTTATGACTTATATTCGCGTGACAGGGCCACACAAATTGCCAATTTAATTATGACTTATATTCGCGTGATAGGGCCACACAAATTGCCTAGAAAATATGAGGGTTTACGTCGCATCGGACGACAACCTCGGAACCTAGAACGAGTTTAGGGCTAAATCGTACAGCAGAGCTATGCGAATGCCTAAAGAAAAGGTGAATGATTTATGTCACGCTAGGCGAACAACCTCGAAATCCTATGGATTATTGTTTAATTTCTAGGAAAAAGGGATGGTTTTGCTGAGGAAGACATGTTCTGCTGTTGAAGAAGGCCGTGCTGCCCACCGCGCTAGCTCCAAGCTCCCCGACATGACGAGTTTAAGTTTTCTAGGATGTCCAGTTATAGTGTTAAATCAAACGACCCTATGGTTGTAGTCCTCTAAACATCCTATGTAAAAAAAGGTAAACATGTTTAAAGTTATAAGATGTAAAATGTGCGATGCAGGAACAAACAATAGAATGCACGTGAAACAGTAGTAGGCAAAACAGGAGCAGTATAACATGCTATACGAGAAGAAACAGTAGCAAGTGGAAACATGAATAACATAACATGTTGTACGGTACGGTAGCAGGTAGAAACATAAATGGTATAACGTGCTGTATAAGAAGAGCAGTAGCAGGTAGAAACAGGAAAATTAATTGCTGTAAAATGTAAAGCAAACCTGTACGCCCGTGAGATCCGCTATTTCTTGAGTATAGCAAACCTAAATGTATTTCAAAAAAGCAAAGTCCGAAAGAAACGTCGTCCAGGAAAACCCAAGGAAAAACGAAGAAACTCGAGAAAAATCAATGAAAAAAAAGACTCAAGTAAAAGAAAATCCTTAAAACTCCTGGGGAAATCCCGAAAGAAAGGAAAAGTAAACACGAGTGCCCCGTCCCAAAATTTTGATAAAACAAAAAGAAGATTCATATGAGGGGGACCGCAAGCACTCGTATGGGACTAGGCTCAGCTATATTTATTCTCGAGGGTCCACGAAG
>NW_018252362.1:5662-7922 GCF_001263595.1 Phalaenopsis equestris
TGCTCTATCTTCGGTGTGCCTTTATCATCAACACCGTACGCCCCAAAACGACTACTTGCGACCTTGCTTGATGGTTTCACGTATAGCAAAAGGCTATACGTGGACACTTATGCATCGGACATAAGCATCGAAAACCGACCCAAGAAGCAAGGAAAGAAAAGAGCAAATATGGGGTGAGCGACAGGAGACGCCGATCCATCTAAAACACCGAAAAGGAGATTGGATCGGTTCTCAAAGCTCGTATCGAAAAGACCTGGAAAAGTAGGGTCTGAGGTCTTCCCTAACAAACATAAAGTATCTCTTCGCGCTGAACTTTCAAACCCCGAAGACATAGGAATGCTCAAATCCATCAAATGCTTTTCCAAAATGAGATTTAGAAATTTCCCAAACTTCAAAAGAAAATAATCGCGGGGAAACCACTGTCAATACTTCCAAACTCGTTCTAAATTCGAAATTCTTTCAACTCAATCCATAACTCCATATATTAAGTAAGCACAGAAATCTTCCCATCAAACCATAGCATGCTCACGATCGGGGTCATCACAAAGAGATGAACAGCAGGTAGGACTCACGGCCAAGGATCAGCAACAAAGGGAAACAACCTACAAGGCTCTCAGCCACAGCCAGGGATGGGGATAGGAGGGGCTTACGGCTAGAGCAAGGAATGACTACCAAACTCCATAACCAAAGGTAGTATATAAGACAATAAATGAGGCTTATAGTTAGGATAATAAAGGGGCCCAAAAGAACTAATAGAGCTCACAGTTTAAAGTGGCAAAGAGCAACTACAAAGGCCCATAACCAGAAGCCATCCAAAGCACAAGGGGCTCACGGCCGAAGCCAACAAAAGGACCACCAAAAGGCAGCTATGCCTCCCTGACAAAATGAAGGGATAACTGAAATAAATGTGATTTTCCTTTTTTTGGATGACAAACTTGATTCATCCACAACTCTCAAGTCAATCCAAGCTTAGTAGGGAAAGCCAAATCACACCCAAAGATCAACAATGGACCTCACGGGTAAGGAGTAAGAACCAAAGCCACATTCCAATTATTCCTCGGGTAAAGGCTGAACAAAGCAACACAGCCTTCAACAAGAAGCTAGACCAAGCCCAACAAAAGGTAAAACGAGCCAACACAGCCCACATTAGAGCCAAACCGAGCCCAACAAAGCTAAACAAAACAGACACAACTCACACTAGAGCCAAACCGAGCCCAACCAGGAACCAAAGCTAAATCCGACCAGGAACCAAGCTCAATCAAGAAACAGAGCCAAAATCAAGCTCCCAAAAAAGAAACAAAGTCAAAGCCGAGCTCGACAAAACCAAAACCAACATCAACAATTTTTAAATTCAGATCTTTTTACATATATATATAAAAATGCAGCTCTAGCCATTTCAAGCCGAAACCAAGGTTCCAAACCGAACCAAAACCGAGCCACAACACCTTCTAAATTAAATAGATTTTTCTCATAGCATATATTTCAAACCAAGGAGTGCCACAGGAAGCCAAAATCGAGCCCCCAAACATGCATAAAATAGTAAGATGCAATCCCTAATTCAAGCAAATAACCAAGTTCAGCTCTTAGGACATGCCCACATTTCATTTTAAGTGCACCTGAAATGAATATCTCAACAATATGTTAAAGTAAAATGAACTAGCATGTTGTATTCACCCAATAGATCCAAGCTCAAAGGCTCGACAGAGATGAAAACCGAGAGGAAACAGGGCACCGAAGAAGGGGGGAGAGAGGGGTACCTCAAGAATGTTAAAGCACAACAACACAGGAAACCACCTCAAAGAAATGCTCTCTCAGAAATCTCCTTTCCTCTCCTCTTGCAAACTTTTCAACAACCTCTTAAAAAAACAAAGGAACTATCCTTATAGGCAGAGAATAGAGGAGAAGAGAAAGAAAACCACCCCCCAACAGTCTACGACACTCGAATCGGGCCAAAAAGAAAAGAAATACTCCCTGCCGACAGAAGGCGAAGCCAACGACATCTCTCGGACCGAGCGGCGAGAGCAATGACAGCAAGGGAAGCATCAGGAAGAGGAGGAGAAATGTCATTTCAGTGTACCAGGGAACAAGTTTCCCAGAGTCAAACTACCGAGAAAAGAAAATCCACGGCTCAAGGAGACTGGCGCAGCTTCGGGAAGGAAGGCTGCGGGCAGAAGAAAGTCAGAGAAGGACGGACGAGGTCAACTCTTCCCTCGCGTGGAGGAGAAAGAGCTCGCTCGGCTCGAGACCGAGAAAGGGAAAG
>NW_018252362.1:8410-18344 GCF_001263595.1 Phalaenopsis equestris
TTCCTCATGTTGGTTTCATCCTTCTAAGTGCTAGAAGTTGATACCACACACGTGAAACTCTAGAAGGGGACGGAAGCGGGTTGAATTTCTAGAACAAGGCGGGTCCCATTTCTAAGGTTCTAAGATAGTCGAAGGAAGGTCCCTAAGGCTAGATCCTAAATCCTAAGAGAAAGATTAGACCTCACTAAAAATGAGGTCAACAACTGTGTTACCCTCAATACGCATGTCTCCATGCATGCTTCGAATGAAATTACATTCTATGAACATTTGAATACCATCATTTATCTCCATATGCAGTGCTCATCAACTTGCTTGGGATCATCATCTTCGTCGTCTTCAAATGTGTTACCCTTAATACGCATGTCTCCATGCATGCTTCAAATGAAATTACATTCTATTAGCATTTTAATACCATCATTTATCTCTATATGCAGTGCTCATCAACTTGCTCGGGGTCATCATCTTTGTCTTCAAATGTGACAACTTTTTTACCCTTATCTCCTAGGTTAAGCTCCAACAAATCTTCAGTTAACTGCTTTTCTATTTCTTGCTGAAGTTGTTCCTTCAGCATTCTGTTTTCCTCTATCAGATGCTCCGTGTACTTTACCAGTTCATGAAATAAATTGTCTTTTGATTGGAATTGAAGCAAAGACAATTCATTCTGAATTATTATTGTTAAGTAAAATTTAGCACAAGGCGGGCATGCAGTTAATTTGCACAATATGCAGTGTACCTTCATATTTGAATTTGTAATAATAAAACAATAAGAGCAACGAGAGTACTGCTTTTCAAGGGCTTATTGTGCTCTCGTTGGTGTGAGCGTTTTTCTTGATCATCATTTAGCTTGATCAAACATCTTCATCCATAGTCCTCTTTCATCATAAGCCCAAATTCTTCAATAGGGCAGTTCTCTAGGGCACTGCGGATGTGTGTGAGGGTATTTGCTCCTTCATCCTCAGAGATTGAGCAGATTGCATCAGATGATTCTTCATTGCGGTTTACTGAAAGAACATCGTAGTCATCCGGGAGCTCTAGATTATTCAGTATGGCTGCTCGAGCCATGTTGCCATTCTTGCTTTTACTTTGGTGAAATGACCTTCATTGCCACAAATATAACATCAGCATTTGGAAGATTTCGGCTTATTTTTATTTTTAATGACACACACATGATAATTGTGCGGTTTTCCTTTGTAATTTTTTGATTTGCGCAAGTTGTACTTATGCTGGTTGTAAAATCCAAGCACCGGTATCTTCTTACATAGAGAGAGATATTTGATTTCTCTCTGCACTGCAGCTCTCTTGCATAACTTTGCAAGATATTGATAAGTAAATCTGATTCTAGGCATGACCCCAACTGTATTTATGGGGTATTTCTTTTTGAATGCCTCTGTTTCATTACCAATAATTGAGGACATTTTTCTGAAGAACTTATCTGATAATTCTGGACTAATATATATTCGTCCAGACTTTGCGGCTAACACTTTGTAATCATTCATGTAGTCAAACATGTTCTTGATTTCAGAATATGTTAATCTCTTTAGATCCAGGTAGGCTCGGTTTTGCTCATCAATCGAGCCTTGATAAGAGTCTTCCAACAAGATCACTATTCTGATGGCTGATAATATATTCTGAGGATCATCTGCAATGTTGATTGCAACTTCATATTCATCCTCATATGTCATCCTCCACTTGATCTATATTTTATTTTCAACTTCTCCCAACATATTCTCGATAAACAACACATTTGATTTATTATCTGCAAACTGTTTATCATTCACCAGATTTAAAGTAATTGACTCCAATCTGGAAATCACATCGTCGTAGAGAGAGAAGTCATCCAACAAAACAAGCATAACTCCATGTGCATTCTGTGCAGAAGGCAGATTCTACATGTTCTCTTGATAAGATCTTTTGAAATCTGAGGCTCTTGACCTCAAGTTCTGAAAATTATTAGAGGAAGACGAAGAGGGATTTACCCGCGCTCCTGAAATTGCAGGTGGATACATAACTGAACCCATGACCGGTTCATTAGGTGGTAGATAATCCCAATGCAAATAAGAATATAAATATAATATTTAAATATGAGATACTAAACAAGTATACGTATTGTTATCAAGTAATATATGACTTTTTGATTAAGCGTCGAATATCGAACCTACAGGGATAACTACAATATGTACTTTACAGAATAAGAAAAATTAGATAACAAAATTCTACTTAGCAAAATATTCTTACTTAAACTCTGATGCTATAATAAGAATGAAAGTTTAATTCTTTTTGTAATTTTTTATAATTGAAAATAAAGTAGACAACTAACTTATCTAGATATTTGCAAGATGAAGACAATATAAATAAATATATCTTTTTTTATCATGAATAAGTAACAAGTATAGGAATTCTGTTATGAAAGTATTCTAATTGTGTTGTGTGAAGTAGGGGTATCTTTTTTCTTTATTAGAGATGCTATAAAAAATATTAACTAATTTATAGTTTGAATAATCTTGAACACCGGTTAGGTAAGAAAAATACTAGCTCTCACTCTAGAGTTTTCTCTTCTCTCTCCGCTTGGGGGCTAACATCTCGTATCAAAATCTAAAACTATAAATCATATTTGAGGTTTTAGTCCGTCTTTCTGAAGTCCTCTAATTCTACACCCTTCAAAGTTTATTTATCTACTTATTTGCACTCAATCCCATGAACTATATTTTGATCCATGAAATTTAAAGTGATTCTTACCATTTGTTGACAGAGACAATACCATCTTAGATCTTACATGTTATCACAACAAATATTAACATCTTATTTTATCAAATCAAGAAATAAATGAAGTATAAAGTTTAAAATCATCACAACTTCTTCAAGCATTAAAGTATAATACTTCACACAATTTTTATCCAATACTTAATCACCTACCATTTTAAGGAAAAAGAGAAAGAAAACTACTCAGAATTCATGGAGAAAACACAACGACACTTAATTTTAAAAGTAGAAATGATGCACACAAACAAAAAAGTCTAAATTAAAATCAAATATAGTCACAAAGATAAAAAGTTATCTCAAATTCCTCTTCACCAAATGTCTTGAAGTTCCTTTAAATCTCTTTCTTCACTCACAATACAAACTAAAACTCAAACTAAAAATAAAAGGTGGGCGACGGCGGCGGCATATGTGGTGGTTGACACTAGTCGGTCTGGATGGATGGGATGATGATTGACCTCTTCCATGGATCCTCTTCCATGGATGATCCAAGTCCAAGTCTTCTTTTAGAAAAAATCTTAGATGTGTCTTTGTGTCTCTTCAAAATGTGTCACCATTCAATGAATATTCTAGAAGTTGTCTCCTTTCAAAAGCCAATTGAATGAATTTTCGTGTCCATTAACTATTTCTCATGTTTTATTAAGGGTTGCTTCAAACATCTTTTCAAAAATCCGTCCAAATTTAATGAATAATCAAATAACTACTTCTGGCGCTGTGCAACTCTCTCTGTTTAACTAGAGCATAAGCGCCAGTCCTGGGCGCTCAGGCGCCCCAATTCATTTTTGCACCTTCTTCATTTTTGCTCCAAATTTGATTCTTTTCACTTCTTTTATCTTTTTTCATTCATTTGATTGTACCTGAAGTAAAAACACACAAATATCTTTTTTTAAAGCGCAATATCTCAAAAATAGGTATAAAAATTGATTGTACCTGAAGTAAAAACACACAAATATCTTTCTTTAAAGCGCAATATCTCAAAAATAGGTATAAAAATGTGTACATAAAGACTATATATTTTAGGTGTATCAGTTGCCTTCGGGATTATCGAGAATAGAAAGTCTATGGCTGACCTATCCCCAAATTGAATTCTTATTTCCCCACTTTGATTTTCATATGCTTAGTGCTTATTCTTTCATACTAATTTTTTTTTGGTTAATATCTATACACTTGTAATATGCTAATTGCTATTTGCTTTAAAACATTAACAAAATCAGTCAGGTACATAGCTATTTCGTTCTCTTTACTGTAATTTACTACACAACTATTTTTTTTCTTAATTGTACTTTACTACACAGTTCTTTCCTTTATTTACTTTACTATATTGTATACATTCACCTGTCCTGATGCTTTGAATTATCGTTTTTCTGACAAGTTTATACATTACCCTAGGGTAGTAAATGTAGAACGCATGCTTAGGATTGAATGTTACGGTATATAACAAAAATACCACTTTTAACTTCAACACTTTCAAAATTCCATAATATACATTAATATAACCACAAAATAATGTTTTAAATTTCATTTAACCCATAACAATAACAAGAATCTGTAATAAGTTGCTTAACATGTGTTCTCTCATAGGGCCAACCCTAGTCCTGTTGTTGATTGTTTGAAGGTTATATCCACATATAAGATCTACTTCCTATCGTTAGTGAAGATTCTCTCATCTTACTCCTTTAACGTAGAGAAGTCAACTGGAAAGTCTGCGATTGCTTGAGCTTTAACTATCGTTAAAGGCACATAGGTGATGTTGAATTCGCTGAGCTTTACCACTCACTTTAGCAGTCGACTAGAGTGCTATGGCCATGTGAGCACATATTTCAATGGATGATCCGTGATGACTCATATCAAATGCATCTAAAAGTATGGTTGCAACCTGCAAGTGAAAATAATGAAAATAAATGTTAGTTTTTTTTCATAATTAGGTACTTGATTTTGGCACCATGAAGCACTCAACTTGTGTTGTAGACAATGTAATGTTTTCACGTCTCCTTTCAAATTAGAGCTGAGCTTACAACCTTTCGCCCGACTCCAAGGTAAAGTGACAGCTCTTCCACTTGTTTCGAGCTTTGGAGCATTGGTAGGGATGCTAAGGAATCCTTTAAGTTTCTAAACACTGATTTTTTCTTAGTGCCTTAAAGAGCACAACACACTTGCCGTTCAACTTGGAAATGAAATGACTGAGACTGACAATACGGTCGGTCATTCTCTGAATTTCCTTGGTGCACTCCATGAGGGCGCATGTCTAGGATCACTTATACTTTCTTGGGATTGGCTTTCAATCCATCAGGTGTCAACAAGATGGTAAGGAAATTGCTGGTCGACGCCCCAAAGATGCATTTGGCAGGGTTCAATTTCATATAAATCTTTTAAGTGTTTCGAATGTCTCTTTTAAATCTTGGATGTGTTGTTCGGATAGCTTATTTTAAACTAAGATATCGTCGACATTCACATCAACATTCTTTCATTTTTCATTAGAAAAAAATTACTTCTATGAGGCGCAAAGAGATCACCTAATGTATTTAAGCCTGAAGGGCATTTTCTTTGTGTTGACTGGATGAATCTTTAATGAATCTTTATCTGTTGGTAGGCCGGAGTAAGCATCGAGGAAACTCATTACTGAGTATCTGACTGCTGCGTCCACCATAACATCAGTCTTCAATGGGTGGTTGGTGTCGTTTGAGCAAGTGAAGTTGAGGTTAGTGAAGTCGATACACATCTGTCATTTGCTTTTAGGGTCATTGGTTCCTGAATCTCGTGTCAAGACGTTTGTTAATCAGAAAAGCCTTACCATGTTCTTCGTCAGGCACTTGCACATGAAGAACGACCTCACTGGTCTCGAAACCCCCTCTCTCGGGATCTGGATGTCAATCGGTTAATGTTTGACGCTCGAAACTGCTCATAAATAACTGTTTCTAGACTGCTTCAAGTTTCCCAGGAGCGTAATTCTCTTAATAGCCTAAAAATTCCACAACTATATGGTCGGTAAAAGTTACTACTGACCAAAAGAAAATATGTTGAGATTTTCAGACATATTTTACACTAATTTTGATGATATTTCACTTTAAAGAAAGTTATTTTTGATGTTTTATTACAAAAATGATGAATTAGGGTCATTGGAGCAAAAAGATGCAAAAAGAAGCGAATTTGGAGCGAAAAAGACCAAAATGTGAAGATTTAAACTAGGGCGCTGACGACGAGCCCAACGGCGCCGACGATGGACTTTTCCCGAGACTCCATTTAATTCACTTAGAAGGCCCGCCGACGGCGTCGTCCCCCCCCCCGCCCGCGCGCTAGATCAGAGGTTATGTCCAACAATGCATTGGATGGGCACGAATTTTGGAGGGGTGCTTAGGCAACTCTTTCGAAAACTCATCCACAAATTTAAAAGAAGCTTTTGGCCGAAAATAGAGAGGTCCTTGAGGTTAAAGAGGTTTCATTAGTGTATAGAGAGTTTACTAGAGTGTCTAATTGTGAGGAATTCTTCGAGAGATTGTAAGAATGGAGTGAAAGTGAGATTTTTTCATCCTTATCGCTTTAAAGATGAATTCTGTGTGTTGTAAAGAAAGTAAGAGATTCAGAGGAGTTTGCTTGGGGAGAAATTAGAGATAAGTGTTATTTACTTGTTTTAGTTTGTATGACTTTGCTTTTATATATGAATTCCGAGTTTTGTTGTGTCTTCCCAATGAGTTCTGAGTAGTTTTCTCTATCTTTCTCATTGTCTTGAGATTTGTGAAATGGTGATTTGAATTGGTTGAGCCATGAAAATGTTAAAGAAATTGTGATTATCTTTTCACTTCGATCTTAATTTTACTTTCAATCTGGCCAGTTGAATTGTTAAAATATGTTGAGTTTTACAACTAAAGTGAAGATTACATCTAAGATTCAGGGAGGTCAAAGCTCTTGGAAATTAGGTGCAAATAAATAGGGAAATAAAATTATCGGGCGTACAATTGGAGATTTTAGAGTGGCTGACTAAAATCCCCAATTCAGTCCTATCGTTTGGGTGCTGTGAAGAATTGATTTTATTTTATGCAGTCTTATGTAGAGGTTGGCCCTCAGGTGAGAGGAACGTGGGAGCTCCGAAGTGAGAGCCGGTATCCTCTCAGTCTAACCGCAGATTCAGTAAACAAGCGTATGATTAATCAATGTTCTTTATGCCTGAACTAAAGAGTAAGGAATATGTATGCTTCTATTTGACACAATATCATTTGAACTAATTTATTTTATCCATGCACTATAATTTCTTGATAATGAGAATGAAACTTTATTATATATTGAATATCACATTAAAAACTTTATTAGTATAATTAGTAATTTATTGAGTTATTAAATAGGGAAATAAAATTATCAGACGTAGAATTAGAGATTTTAGAGTGACAGACTAAAATTTCCAATTCGGTCCTATCGTTTGGGTGCTGTGAAGAATTGATTTTATTTTATACAGTCTTATGTAGATGTTGGCCCTCAGGTGAGGGTAACGTGGGAGCTTCGAAGTAAGGGCCGGTATCCTTTCAGCCTAGCGCCACAGATTCAGTAAACAAACATATGATTAGTCAATGTTTTTTATGCCTGGACCAAATGGTAAGAAATATGTACGCTCCTATTTGGTACAATACCATTTGAACTAATTCACTTTATCTATTCACTATAATTTCTTGACAATGAGAAGGATGTTTTCTTATATATTGAATATCACATTAAAAATTTTATTAATATAATTAGTTATTTAAGAGTTATTAAAGTTACATATTTATTTCAATTGTCTATTAGTGACAGATAAACAAATTAAATTTCATTATTGCGATTGAGTATTGTTTTTCTAAAATCTTAATTCGTAGTTTTAATATTACTCCATGTTATGACTCCATTAGAGCCCTCATTAGAGCCCTATATTACTTGAGCGAAACGTATACTTGCGTTGATAAGTGTGACTTTACTATTATTGAATATTTTATATACACATATTTATCGAATCTATAACTGTTATCAAGGTTTGGTGCCGTTGCTGAGGAATTAAATTTTTTAGCATCAGTATTAAATATTTGTATGTTTAAGCATATATAAAGACACTGTCAAGTTTTTGGCGCTGTTGCCGGGGAGTAAACAAGAATCATAATTAGAGTAACGAACAAATTAAGATTATTAGAAAATTTTAATTTGAATTGCAACTTATTTTCATATTTTATTAACTACTTTACTGTGTACTGATTTCAAATTGTATGCGTAAGTTTGACACTGAAAATCTTATACCCTACGATTCAGAATTAGAACGCACTGTTAGAAAAATTAAAAGACTGAGAAGAGAACCTAGAAATTCTGTTACAATGGAAAACAACATGAACAATCAAGGAATAGAAAATGAACACCAACCCTCTACGAGATTATGCAAATCCTACAGCAAATGAAATTCACTTATCTATCCAAAATTCTGATGTAGCTGCTAATTCATTTGAGCTTAAACCTGCTATTATCAAAATGGTACAAAATAATCAATTTGAAGTTAGATCAAATGAAGATCCTAACTTACACCTCGCTAGTTTTTTAGGCTGTGTGCTACTTTTAAATATGACAGTGTCAAACGATTCTGTTTGACTTAGACTTTTTCCTTTTTCACTGAGGTATAAGGCTAAAATGTGGTTAAATTCGTTAGCACAAGAATCTATTAGAACTTGGGGATAACTTTCACAGAAATTTCTATCCAAATATTTCCCTCCATCCAAAACTGCTAAACTTAGAAATGACATAACATCGTTCTGTCAGATTGATGGAGAGTCAATATATGAAGCTTGAGAGAGACTTAAAGATCTTCTTAGGTAGTGTTCTCATCATTCGTTACCAGATTGGTTAATAATTCAAACTTTTTATAATGGATTAGTGGGATCTCTTAGATCGATTATAGATGTTGCGGCTGGTGGTTCTTTAATGTCAAAACCTTTTGATGAGGCTTATTCGTTAATCGAAGAGATGACTACTAACAATTTTCAATGACCCTCTGAAAGTGTAAATTCTAAAAGTGTAGCTAGTATCCATGATTCTGATGCAATATCTATGTTAGCTTCGCATATTACTGCAATATCAAAGAAATTAGATCATTATGGAATGAATTATTCTCCAACACCTACTATGATGGAAGAGAATTCATCCGGGCAATTTGTGGGGATGTTCAACCTTCATATGAGACTTTAAATTCTATTAATAGACCCAACAATCCTTATTCGATTGGAATAACAATTCCTGAGATGTGCATGACAGCGTCATTCTTTTCCTGACACTGATTATATCAGGTCTTAGTAGCCCTAAAGATATGATTGATGTATACTTGCAGCCCTTGATAGATAAGCTGCATATTTTCTACGAAAGAGGTGTCACGACATATGATATTTCAATGAAACATAATTTTCAGATGGAATCAACTTTAATATAGATAATAAGTGATTTTTCTTTGTATGACATGTTACTTGGGTAGAACACTGTGGAAAAATTGGCTTGTTCATACTGTAAGGATTCACCTAATGCATTTATGCTTCTACATGACAAAGAATTCATGATTTGATTGTCATCATATGTTCTTAAATGATGAACATCCCTTCAGGCAAAACAAAAATACTTTGAGAAGAAACAAAATTGAGAAATCAACATCACCTACAAAAGTACCTAGAAAAGATTTATTTCAAATTACCAATGAAATTCTAAATAGTATCGTTTGTTCTGAGCTATCTTTGCATCACCCATTAAGCTTTAGTGTTATTCATAACTGGTTGGACTAAAAAGTCCATTTTTTGGTGTTTCTCAACATTTATACCAATGGGCATCGACGGCTCCGCTACATTTTTCTGACGTTTGCGCTACACTTTTTTGACGATCTGAGCCTTCGAAAATAACAATGACCTACCAACGATATCAAATTAAAGTTATCTATCGTCATGAAACAGTTGACACATAGAAGTCGTAGGTAAGTCTGTCGGTAAAATAATTATTGACAAGTGTTTTACCTACTTTCCCAAAGACAACATTAAGCAATCGAAAATCTAAAACCCAATGGCTTTTGGAAAGTTTCTGACAGTTTTTAGGTTGTGTGAAATAAGACTCTTTTCCTGTAACTTGTCAGTAAATATTCTGCTACAAACCAACAATGGGCGAATAACCCAGTGAACCCATTAGGAAATTCATCTAA
>NW_018252362.1:19583-20281 GCF_001263595.1 Phalaenopsis equestris
GTAAGTTAATTGATGATGGATTAGAAGTGTTTATGAATGATTTCTCTGTATTTGAAACATCATTTGACGCATGCTTAAATTATTTTGAAAAAATTTTGGAGTTATGCGAAAGAACTAATTTAGTTCTAAATTGGGAGATGTTAATTTATGGTTGCAGGAAGAGTTATGTTAGAACATAAAATTTTGGAAGATGATATGAAAGCTGACGCTGCAAAAATTCAAGTTATATTTAAACTGACACCTCCTACTAATATAAGAGAGGTTAAGAGTTTTCTTGGACATGTTGGATTTTACAGGCGTTTTATTAAAGATTTTTCAAAAATTACCAAACATCTATGCTAACTTTTAGAAAAGGACAAGAAATTTAAATTTACTGAAAATTATTTAAATGCTTTTGAGTTATTAAAGAAAAAATTAATCACAGCCCCTATTATAGTTTCACCTAACTGGGAGAAATCATTTGAACTGATGTGTGATGCTAGTGTTATGTTATTGGAGCTGTTATTGGACAAATGTATGAAAAGATTTTTAAGGTTATATACTACGCTAGTAAAACTTTTAATGATGCTCAAATTAATTATAAAGTTAAGTTACTGAAAAAGAGCTACAGCTATTGTGTATGCTCTAGACAAATTTAGATCTTATTTAATTGGGACTAAATATGTTGTGCACACTGATCACTCTGCTATTAAATATCT
>NW_018252362.1:20474-21048 GCF_001263595.1 Phalaenopsis equestris
CATGGTATGTTGATATTGTTAATTATATTGTAAGTGATATTTTGTCACATATGCTGACATTGCAACAATAAAGAAAATTCATTCATGATGCGAAAACATATTTTTGGGATGAGCCTTATTTATATAAACAATGTAAGAATCTTATTATGAGGAGATGTGTACTTTATGAAGAAACTTAGCTAATCATTTTGAAATATCATGATTCTGAATTTGGAGGACATTTTGGGATTGATAAAATTGCTTATAAAATTTTACAAGTTGGATATTTTGGGATTGATAAAACTGCTTATTGATAAAAACGAGCAAGAAATGAAAGTTTGCCCTATCACCTTTCGATAACTCTTTCGATGCTTAATCTCTTTTACACTTCTTGCATATTTTTTAAATAGATTACACTTTAAAGAAAATTTGTTTTTATGCTTATTTTGTAGGGCTATCTGTTAGGAATACAATGCAACTTAAATTACAGCTGGAATGGGGCGAAACAGAGCTAAAACGAAGCCAAACAGAACCAAACGGTGGATCTGCGCAGTCTGCTCGCCGACGGAGACAAAATGGCGCTGACGGGATGATT
>NW_018252362.1:21473-24193 GCF_001263595.1 Phalaenopsis equestris
TTACTTTTCTTTTGTAATGAGTAGAATTCATGTTTAGGATTTTTTGATGCATGTCAGAAACAAATTTAATTATCAATGTGATAGTTTTTGCTTGCACTTTATTTACATTACAATAAATGTCTATTGTAGTGTTAAAATTCGTTGTAATTGCATTAAGACCCGAGAGGGCTGTGTAATTCTCAACAAAGTTGAACCACATTCAGATTCCATGGATAGTTAAGTTCATGGGAGTTGAATGCAAATAAATAGAGAAATATACTTTGATGGGCGTAGAATTGGAGATTTTAGGGTGACAGACTAAAATCCCCAATTCGGTCCTATTGTTTGAGTACTTCATTCCTTTACATTATCCAATTCATTACATAAAAATAATTGTTTTTAATATCTCAAAATTCTCCAAACCAATTCATCCAAAAAGGTTTATCTTTAGAATTAATATTTGCATTAGTTATAGTTACTATCTTTACATTTAACACTTGCGTTTAGGAGTAGTTGCTAGATAAAATATTATTTTAATCGATATTCCAAACTAAGGACTAATAGTAGTTGATTAGAATTTGACTAAGGACCTCTTACCTCGCTTCCCTGTGGGATCGATAAACGGGACTTCACTAGAGCCCTGTATTACTTGAGCGATACGTATACTCGCGTTTGAAATTGTGACTTTACAAAATCATTATAAATATATAAATCTGGGTTCATAAATTCTTGCATATTAAAAGTTGCATCAAGTTTTTGGCGCCGTTGTCGGGGATTTAAATCTTCTAACAATGGTGTCAAATTCTTGTATTTTTAGGTATATAAAAAGTCGTGGTCACCTACTATCTTTAGAGATGTTTATAGATATATAAAAATTTGTGATCAATGTCAACGAGTAGGTAATATATCTAGAAAAAATGAAATGCTTCTGAATTTTATGTTAGAAATTGAGATCTTTGATGTTTGATGATTAGATTTCATGAAACCATTTATTCCTTCATTTTTTAACTTATACATATTAATTGCAGTAGACTACGTTTCAAAGTGAATTGAAGCACAAACTTTACCTCGTTGTGACGCGAAAAGTGTTTCAAAATTTTTAATGAAAAATATTTTCACTAGATACGGAATGCCTAGAATGATTATCATCACCGACGGATGATCCCATTTTAGGAATAAATACATTCAGAGATTGATAGAAAAATTTAATATTATTCATAGAATCTCTACTGTCTATCACCTTCAAACCAGTGAGTTAGCTGAAGTTTCTAATAGAGATTAAACAAATACTTGAAAAGATTGTAAACCCTAGTAGAATAGATTGGTCCACTAGATTGGATACAATATTATGGGTTTACAAGATTGCTTATAAAACTCCTATTGGAGTGACTCATTACAGACTGATTTTTGTAAATACTTGTCACTTACTAGTAGAATTGGAATATAAAACATATATGACGATTAAGGAATTTAATTATAATTTGAAAGATGCTGGTGAGAAGAAATTGTTACAATTGAATGAATTGAAAGAATTAAGAAATGAATCGTATGATAACGACAAAATTTATAAGGAGAAACTAAAGTTATGACATGATCAGAAGATTAACCAGAAGAACTTTGAACCAGGACAACAAGTTTTGCTTTACAGTCTGTAAGACTTAAGTTATTCCCTGGGAAATTGAAGTCTCGTTAGGACCTTTTACTTACTGTGACTCCAGTTTATACTTACGGAGATGTTGAAATTGAAGATCAAAAGACTGGGAATAGATTTAAAGTAAATGGACACATATTAAAGTCGTATTTTGAGGGTAAAAGACCAAATTTTAAAGAGGTTTTAATGGTCAGTCAACCTGAATAATGTTTGAATAGGTCGGGCTGACGATGTTAAACTAAGCGCTTTATGGATGGGATGCACTCATAATTATCTCTATTTTTGTTGCGATTACAATAGTTTTTATTTGAAATTATCGTTCGTTTGTGGTATGATTGAACTCTACTACTCTTATTTACCCTTGAATCTTCATAAAAATTGGATCCATAGAGAAAATTGGAATGCATTCAGACCAGAGTGAAACTGTGAAATTTTTGCCTTGGGCACCGATGGTACGCCATCGACGCTGCTGACGGCGGCTTTTTCCGGAGAGTCCAGACAAATAAATACTAAAGGCTCGCCAATGGCGCCCTTGACGTCGTTGACGGCTATACCGGCGGGATGGCGGTTTCTGGAGTTTGCATGGCGGTTTTGGCGGTTTTTGGGCGGGAGTTACCCCTTTTAAACTCCCAAATTCAATTCCTAAGTTCATATTTTCCCCAAAAACGAAGTGAAACTCCACCAAATCCATTCCTATGGCGTCCATTTCCCTTGAAAATTTCAGAATGTGAGTTTTTAACCGGAGAAAGTTCATTAGTGCGGAAGCACAGCGAATCTTCAACAAAGTACTGGCGAAGAAAAGATTAATCAATGAACGATGATTAGTAAATCGCAGATTGAATAATCCCTCTAAGACAATTGAAGAGATGGTAGTGTGGCGTGTGCGGCGAAGATGGAAAGTGTTGTGCTACACTGCCGCCGTCGTGGTTGTTCCTGTGGTAAAGAAATTTTATGCAAATTTGCATGAAAGCAACTAAGGAGTCATCTATGCGCGAGGTAGATGGATAACTTTTACTCCTGCACGGATCAATGAATTATATATGATCAAGAACATTTCTGTCTGCCATATTTCTGTCTGCCATTATTCCAA
>NW_018252362.1:24222-25429 GCF_001263595.1 Phalaenopsis equestris
TCCCGACAAGAAACCAGATGAATGAAATTTACCAATATTTAACAGACTGAACTGAAGACTGAGAAATGAGAGAAAACGGGTATGTTAGTTTTTCTGCAATAATCCTAAATTCCATTTCAAAACATTAGCACTTCTTCATTTCTGCAAAACTGTTATCGACAATGAAGATCGGTAAAATTTCTAAAGAAAGTGCTATTCTGAATTACTGCATCCAAATGGGACTGTCGATCGATATTGGATACATAATTGTGAAGTTTGTTTTGAGCCTGATCGTTCATGGACCAACTTATGGGCTTGGACACCCTTCCACAATTTTCTTAATTTGCTGTCAGTTTCAAATATTCTATGAAAATTGGAAAAATATACTTCTAACTTGGAAGCCTTTGGACCCAACTGAGAGATTCCCAGCTTTTGAAGATGAGAAAGACATGAATATTATGGTGGATCAATCGTCTCAGAATTCACTGCCGATTCAACCTTTAGTTCCAGACAAGACTCTTGTGATCCTACGCACAACGAGTGATCTCAAAGGAGAATCTAGTACTGAATCTGAAGAATAGTAGATTTATATTGCTACCTGTCTGTCTACTACCTATCTGACTATCTATGTAACTTGATTTAAATTTTGTATTGGCTTTGCTTTAAAATTATGTTTTTAGATCTCTGTATAGTTGAGACTGAGCATATGATGTTTTGTTTTCAGCGTTTTGAGTGTTGTGGCTTAGATTGCGACGCTGAATTGATGTGTTGAGGTTGAGAAAATACCAAACTTAGGTGTGTTATGTAACATATATTGTAACTCTTGAAATTTATATATAATTGTGGTGTTTTCTATTGTGAAAGTTTATTTTTTTGATAAGTACATCATTTAATCTCTTAAAATTATGTCTATAATGATTGAAAGGATGCCGTTGAAGCTTGAAATTGATCGAAATCTCAAAAATCCGAAAATTGAACCAAATCAATTGAGCCGGCCGACGGCGCCCTCGACGCCGCCGACAACGGATTTTTCCCGAGATTTAGGATATAATTTCAATAGAGCGCGCCGACAGTGCCGAAGACCCCGCCGACGGCAAGATCCCGAAAAAACACCTTTAACCAAGATTTTGACCATTCAACCACCACTATTCATCATCTGCTTCCTCTGAAAAACGTGATTTTTGACCTAGGACTTGAGAGATCTTGGATTGGGAGGCGATTTCAAGGC